>NW_016839182.1:0-3527 GCF_001698545.2 Rhinopithecus bieti | reverse complement strand
CATGGAAGGCCCCGGTGTGTGATGTTCCCCTTCCTGAGTCCAAGTGATCTCATTGTTCAGTTCCCACCTATGAGTGACAACATGCGGTGTTTGGTTTTCTGTTCTTGTGATAGTTTGCTAAGAATGATGGTTTCCAGCTGCATCCATGTCCCTACAAAGGACGCAAACTCATCCTTTTTTATGGCTGCATAGTATTCCATGGTGTATATGTGCCACATTTTCTTAATCCAGTCTGTCACAGATGGACATTTTGGTTGATTCCAAGTCTTTGCTATTGTGAATAGTGCCGCAATAAACATATGTGTGCATGTGTCTTTATAGCAGCATGATTTATGATCCTAGAAGTGTTTTTTCAAGCTTTCAGTCTGTGGTTGCTTAACTAGTGAGCTCAATGCTTTCCCCAAATGACATTTTTCCTTCTAACTTTAAATTATTCATTACTTTTTCTTCCTTCAGATTGTCAGAAATTGTCTCATGTAAAAAGGTATTTTGGTAGTACCCCATTTTATCTCTGTGCTTTTTTGTTTGTTAAACCCAGAGTAGAATACATACGAGAATGGAATGGACATCTCAAGACCTTTATGTGTGGCCTATGCCCTCTGGTTTCCTCGTTAATCTGAGAACTGATTGGTATAAATTTGGGATGCATGAGGAGTGATTTTGGGGGAGGAATTAAATGTTAAAGTATTATTCTCTTTGTGACTGGCCTTGTCCAGTGAGAGTGGAGAGAGCCAGTGTATACATATGAGGGATTTCCTGGGGATAGAATAAATCTTAATTAAATAGTTAGTAGAATATTATTCAGATTGTTGGGTTATAAGACTTAGCCATTGACCTCCAACAATTATCTTAATTGAGGTAATGTCTAAACCTTGTTAATATTAAACTCTGATATGCCCACCTTCACAAAACTCCTATAGCTTCCAACATTCTTTCCCTGGAAAGATCTAAGAACAGAGAAATAAAGGATGAGTTTTGTGATCACCATTTAAAACAAGAGGCTCCCTGAGGTCCTTTATTAATTGAAAGGAAGGAGCAAGGAGTCAATTGGCTGGTGAACCTACATGGTATTTAACCCAGCTCTTGAAATATAGGACTGACTGCATCAGAGACAGGCTTCATTCTGGGAATTTCCATTCATTACGAGCTGCTACAATGTTTTAATAAAACTGGGCATTTGATCTACTCAGAACTATTTTCTCTTTCAACATCTGCAAAAGCGGGGTTGAACACAAATGGGAAAATGTCAAGCTCACTACATCTACCTGGGAAGACAACTTTCCATTTTGGGAGACCTTGAATTTGGGCCCATTGGGAATCAAAAAATGGGCCAATGGGCTAGTGGATTCAGGGACTGGGTGTGCATATCAAACTGAAATATAAGTTGAATTTGTTGAAATCTGGAAGTAGGCTCCGAATTATGACTTTCCTGGAAAAAAATATCTGGAAGTAATGCTAATTTGTGTTCCCCAAAATGTGTGATAAGCGTTTACCTAGAGTTTTACATTATGTAAACTGTTTATCTATAGACAACTTCTGTGAGAAAACAATTGGGGGGATACCTTAGGCCCACATTGGAGTCATCTAGATCTGAGTTATAGTCAGTTTCTGCAGGCCAGATTGGTGTGGGACTCATCATCATGTTGCAGAGACGTATAAGGTGATGAGGGGCTACACAAGGAGGGTGATGAATGGGTAATAGAGTCATTTGGGGAAAAGAGTTTCTGTATGTCGATTTATGTCAGCTCTAGTCCCTCTCACTTTAGTGGTGGCTTGGAAAACATTGTCTTTGAAGCAATGTGTTTTTGTGATTTCTAATAAACACTTCAGGTATTAAAGGTCACTATAACTATCTAATTGCTCTGGGACGCATAGCCACTCAACTTTTACTAACAAGCAATGGTTTGTGTGGGATTAGGATGGGGCCAGGGGTGTAGTTTAAGACTGAGAAAACAACCATAAAGTTGAGGGTGAGATAGACTGGTATGGGTGGGGAGGGTTGGTACAGGAGCTGGAATGAAGTCACCAAGAACTAAAATAAAGGCATTGACATAGGAAATGCAGCCTTTTGTTTTCTTATGATTTTCTGTGGTACTGACCTTGACAAATTTATCCAAAGGGTAAAAGACAGACTGTCCTAAGAGGGTGATTTAAAGACTCTGCCAGGTGGGAAGTTTGCTAAGTGGGGTTGCCAGAGTAAAGGCTGCTTTCTGTTATTTGCACCAAATTAGTAAATCACTTCATGGCTCTGTGAAAACCTGGGTTAAGCAGATTTAGTGAATTCATATGGAGAAAAAGTATTTTATTCTGTCCTGGAGGGGAATTTAGGTTCTGTCTGCCTGACCATACCATGTGCTTGCCATTACTTACTCGTGTAAACATCCTGTGGCTGTGGCCAAGAAGAAACACATATTATAAACTAGTAAAACTTTAAAAAAATGTTATAGCCCATTGATAGTATATTTATAATAGCAAAGAACAGAACCCATGCATATCATTGCTAAAGATGAAAAATTCCTATTTAACATATCAGTGACTATTTAATGAAGAATAAACTGTAAATAACGCCAACGAGGATTCCTTGAAAAATTAATTTTCAGGTTAATTGAGCAAAATTGAACCTTCAACTAGAAAGTTTTGTAGTGCTTCACAAGTGTGGCCACATGGAGGAGCTGTTGAAGGCTGGTTCACCTTCCATAAGCAAGTTCCTAGCGATAATTGCACTTGGTCTTGAAACTGACTGCAGATTTAAGTCAGTCATGGCTAAAGCTAACTGATATTAAACATAAAACATAGTGTAGAGCATTTTGCTTACAAAAAGACACTACAACTCATTTGTAAAATTCTAAAGCATTACTTAATATTATTTTTCAAAGTCTACCTATTCTAGGCAGATATTTATAATCTATTTTACTCCTAATTTCAGGAGTTTCTTTTTTTCTTCTTCCCCTGACTCACTTCCTTATCTCTTTCTTTTTTTTATTATTTATATATTTGAATCCTGTGCTGGGAATTTAGTGTAAATAAATATTTAAGGGTAAAAATCTAATTTAAATACAAGAGACAAGTTATTTGTAAAAGGTCAACATTATTAGCAGAACAAAATGAAATTTATATTTAGTTGCAGGCCAAAAAACTGGAGGGTAATGAAAAGGCATTCATTTGAGTAGACAGTTTTTTTTTTTTTTTTTTTTTAATACTTTAAGTTCTAGGGTACATGTGCACAATGTGCAGGTTTGTTACATATGTATACATGTGCCATGTTGGTGTGCTGCACCCATTAACTCATCATTTACATTAGGTATATCACCTAATGCTATCCCTCCTCCCTACCCCCTCCCCACAATAGGACCCAGTGTGTGATGTTCCCCTTCCTGTATCCAAGTGATCTCATTGTTCAATTCCCATCTATCAGTGAGAACATGTAGTATTTGGTTTTCTGTTCTTGTGATAATTTGCTGAGAATGACGGTTTCCAGCTTCATCCGTATCCCTGCAAAGGACATGAAGTCATCCCTTTTATGGCTG
>NW_016839181.1:0-2152 GCF_001698545.2 Rhinopithecus bieti | reverse complement strand
CTTTCTCTTATGGGCATTTAGTGCTATAAATTTCCTCTAGACACTGCTTTAAATGTGTTCCAGAGATTCTGGTGTATTGTGTCTTTGTTCTCATTGGTTTCAAATAACATCTTTATTTCTGCCTTCATTTTTATATGTAGCCAGTAGTCATTCAAGAGCAGGTTATTCAGTTTCCATGTAGTTGAGCGGTTTTGTGTGAGTTTCTTAATTCTGAGTTCTAATTTGATTGCACTGTGGTCTGAGAGATAGTTTGTTACAATTTTTGTTCTTCTACATTTACTGAGGAGCACTTTACTTCCAACTATGTGGTCAGTTTTGGAATATGTGTGATATGATGCTGAGAAGAATGTATATTCTGTTGATTTGAGATGGAGAGTTCTGTAGATATCTATTGGGGCCACTTGGTTCACAACTGAGTTCAAGTCCTGGATAGCCTTGTTAACTTTCTGTCTTGTTGATCTGTCTAATGTTGACAGTGGGGTGATAAAGTTTCCCATTATTATTTCATGGGAGTCTAAATCTCTTTTTAGGTTTCTAAGGACTTACCTTATGAAACTGGGTGCTCCTGTATTGGGTGCATATATATTTAGGATAGTTAGATCTTCTTCTTGAAATGTTCCCTTTACCATTATGTAATGACCTTCTTTGTCTTTTTTGATCTTTGTTGGTTTAAAGTCTGTTTTATCAGAGACTAGGATTGCAACCCCTGATTTTTTGTTTGTTTGTTTTCCATTTGCTTGGTAGATCTTCCTCCATCCCTTTATTTTGAGCCTATGTGTGTCTCTGCACGTGAGATGGGTCTCCTGAATACAGCACACTGATGGGTTTTGACACTTTATCCAATTTGCCAGTCTGTGTATTTTAAATGGGGAGATCATCCAATTTACATGTAAGATTAATATTGTTATGTGTGAATTTGATCCTGTCATTATGATATTGGCTTGTTATTTTGCTTTTTTGTTGATGCAGTTTCTTCCTGCCATTGACGGTGTTTACAATTTGACATGTTTTTGCAGTGGCTGGTACAGGTTTTTTCTTCCCATGTTTGGTGCTTCCTTCAGGAGCTCTTGTAAGACAGGCCTGGTGGTGACATTTCTCAGCATTTGCTTGTCTGTAAAAGATTTTATTTCTCCCTCACTTACGAAGCTTAGTTTAGCTGGATATGAAATTCTGGGTCAAAAAATCTTTTCTTTAAGAATGTTGAATTTTGGCCCCCTCTCTCTTCTGGCTTGTAGAGTTTCTGCTGAGAGATCTGCTATTAATCTGATGGACTTCCCTTTGTGCATAACCCAATTTTTCTCTCTGGTTGCCCTTAACATTTTTTCTTTCATTTCAATCTAGGTTATTCTGACAATTATGTGTCTTGGGTTTGCTCTTCTTGAGGAGCATCTTTGTGGTGTTCTCTGTATTTCCTGAATTTGAATGTTGGCCTGCCTAGCTAGGTTAGGGAAGCTCTCCTGGATAATATCCTGAAGCGTGTTTTCCAACTTGGTTGCATTCTCCCCATCACTTTTAAGTACACCAATCAGATGTAGATTTGGTCTTTTCACATAGTCCCGTATTTCTTGGATGCTTTGTTCGTTTCTTTTTACTCTTTTTTCTCTAAACTTCTATTCTAACTTCATTTTATTCATTTGAGATTCAGTCACTGATACCCTTTCTTCTACTTGATCGAATCAGCTACTGAAGCTTTTGCATGCATCACGTAGTTCTCATGTGATGGCTTTCAGCTCCCTCACATCACTTAAGGTCTTCTGTATGCTGTTTATTCTAGTTACCCATTTGTCTACTCTTTTATCGAGATTTTTAGCTTCTTTGCAATGGGTTCAAACATCCTTCTTTAGCTGGGAGAATTTTGTCATTGCTGATCTTCTGAAGCCTACTTCTGTCAAATAATCAAAGTCATTCTCCATCCAGTTTTGTTCCATTGCTGGCAAGGAACTGTGTTCCTTTGGAGGAGAAGAGGCACTCTGATTTTTAGAATTTTCAGGTTTTCTGCTGTGTTTTCTCCCCATCTTTGTGGTTTTATCTACCATTGGTCTTTGATGATGGAGACCTTCAGATGGGACTTTGATATCAATGTCCTTTTGTTGATGTTGATGCTATTTCTTTCTGTTTGTTAGTTTTCCTTCTGACAGTCAGGACCCTCAGC
>NW_016839180.1:0-1846 GCF_001698545.2 Rhinopithecus bieti | reverse complement strand
TGATAGATAGATAATGATAGACAGATAGATAATGATAGATGATAGATAGATAAGGATAGATAGATAATGATAGATGGATGATAGATAATGATAGATATGTAATGATAACTAGATAGATAATGATAGATACTGATAGATATATAGCTAGATGATAGACAGATAGATAATGATAGATAGATAGATAGATAGATAGATAGATAGATAGATAGATAGATGGATGTTGGCTTAAAGTGACCCAGACAGGGACAACAAGGGAGTGAATTCTAGCCAATCTCATGTTTCTAGTCTTGAGCTTAACAGAATTTCCTTAGGCATCCATTTAGGAGTTCAAATTGCGGACCTTAGAAAATAGTGTAGCAATGAACAAAGAGAAAAGAATTCTGTCCTCAAATGAGTTGTGCCATTGCTGTGTCCCCCCCATTGGAGAATTATATTAAAGACTCAGAAAAGTCTTGAAGACTTTCCCTGAATGATGAAGCCAGCATTTCTGAAACCTACTTGACAGCAGAATAAATCATTTTTTAAAAAAATGTAACCCTAACAAATTTTCACAGAGTTAGTATTCTGAAGAATGCAATTTAGGAAATGTTGATCTATATTCAGAATATACAGGTTTCAATTATATCTTGGTGTGGGTCTGAGGGATGGTTCTTAATAATATTAAAATAGGAATGATAATCATACTAACATTTGAGTTGAATTTTTTGTTTTCTGGGTTGGGCCCTTTCAGAAACATACAACTTTATCAGCTTCCTCTCTACTTCCCTCATGCTGTATTCTTCCTTTGTCAAAGTATTAACATTTTAGAAAATTTACACACCACAAGTTAGAAAATATTTGGCTTATACACCAAAATGTGAATATGCATAGAATTAATGATGGATGCTTGGAACATACATGGGTATTTCAAAGCTAATAGGAACAGCCTTTTCATGACCTAAATATGTATCACACCAGATCACTCTCTTAGTCCTGAACATTTATATCTTCATATCATAGTTGTTGTGCATCTCTTGTCTTTCCCAGTAAATGAATAGTTCCACGAAAGCAAGAAGTTCCTATTTCAAATGCTTTGGATCGTTACTACTATATTCCCTGCGGCTGTCTTTAATACCAGGTATGGGTAGGGCTGTAGAATGTACTTAGTGAATAAACACATTTCTGGAACTTTGTTTTCTAAAATTTTAGACATTTTGATATCTTTTAAATGATACTGTGCTTATTCATGAGATATTCTATTATATTTTGAAATAGAACCTGCAATTTAAAGACTTAAATGTTAGACCTTCAACCATAAAACCCTAGAAGAAAACCTAGGCAATTCCATTCAGGACATAGGCATGGGCAAGGATTTCATGTCTAAAACACCAAAAGCAATGGCAACAAAAGCCAAAATTGACAAATGGGATCTAATTAAACTAAAGAGCTTCTTCACAGCAAAAGAAACTACCATCAGAGTGAACAGGCAACTTACAGAATGGGGAAATTTTTGCAATCTACTCATCTGACAAAGGGCTAATATCCAGAACCTACAAAGAACTCAAACAAATTTACAAGAAAAAAACAAACAACCCCATCAAAAGTGGGCAAAGGATATAAACAGACGCTTCTCAAAAGAAGACATTTATACAGCCAACAGACTTATGAAAAAATACTCATCATCACTGGCCACCAGAGAAATGCAAATCAAAGCTACAATGAGATACCATCTCACACCAGTTAGAATGACGATCATTAAAAAGTCAGGACACAACAGGTGCTGGAGAGGATGTGGAGAAACAGGAACGTTTTTATACTGTTGGTGGGACTGTAAACGAGTACAACCATTGTGGAAGACAGTGTGGCG
>NW_016839179.1:0-2148 GCF_001698545.2 Rhinopithecus bieti | reverse complement strand
GGCCACTAAGTGCTTGTGTGTTCCCTCCAGGCCTTGGGGTCCCCATGTGGGAGAGCATGTGGGGTTGGAGGTGGGCATAGCCAGCAGCAGGGGGCCTTAGTCCTAGGGCTGTCCCTGGCAGGGGAACTGTATCCATTCCTCCCCAAGCACCATCAGGGTGGGCTCCCAACCAGAAGCCTGATGCCACAGTCACCCTCAGCCCTGTGTGAGGAGTTACAGTTCAGCCCAACCAGGAGACAGGCAGGGCAGGCGGGAAAGGAATTTAGAGATGTCCGGGGGGATACTGAGGCCCAGAGTAAGGAAATCATGTGCTGAGCCAGGAGGTAAGGTCTGGGGCAGTGGGCCCCTGCTAGATGAGGAGAAACTCAGCAGCAGAGGGAGGCTCCAAGGCTAAGGAGGAGGCAGGGGTCCTCCTGGACCTACACACCCCAACCCACCAGCTCTGACTTTTCCTCACAGCCACGGCCCACAGAGGACTGTGAGTGGTATATCCATCCCCTGTGGTGCACAGATTCCAGCACTTTCCCAGGCTGGCTGGATGCATAACAGTTTCTCAGGAAAGAAGGAGATGGC
Organism: Rhinopithecus bieti; assembly: GCF_001698545.2. Lineage (NCBI taxonomy): Eukaryota > Metazoa > Chordata > Mammalia > Primates > Cercopithecidae > Rhinopithecus > Rhinopithecus bieti. The sequence continues at coordinate 1,575 of NW_016839179.1, read as the reverse complement.
CAAGGAGGGTGAGGACGGGACAGTGTTGGGTCCCAGGACTGGGATGGAGGCAGTGAGGAAAAGGATCTTCCTTAGGCCCCACTGATCTCACTGCTTTAGGTGGACTTCTTACCCAAAGGCTTTGGAGAGACTAGAGATGTTGCGGTTCAGCCCAGCTCTGCTCCTGACTTGCGTGGGACCTGGCCAGGCCTTTCCCTTTTCGGGGTTTCTGCTCCCTCCCCTCTGTTAAATAGGACTTTCAGCTCTCAGCACTCCATCCTGGGGTCCAGCCCCTCCCAGCTCTCCTTGTTTTAGGGACTGGCCCTGCCCAGCAGTTCAGAAGCCATAGAGGCGTTTCCCTATGCCCCTACTCTGGAACAGGGGTTCAGGCTCCCCAGAGTGAGGCAAAATGGGGTAGATGGTGGGAGGGGCCAGTGGAGAGGATTATGAGAAAATGAAAGCTTAAACCAACATGCACTTATTCTGTGAGCAATCTATTATTTAAATCAAAACTATGAGAGCCGGCCCTGGGCCAGGCAGGCTGATAAACCTGTCACATAAGCAGACATCTGAGCTCTCCCTGAAACTCCTGTTGGAGAAATGCCAAGCTCTCCGGTCCCTTGTGCCCTGCTTTCTGCCCACCACTGGCCCTAAGCCAGCCCACAAACCCTCCACTGTCACTGAGAGATTCCTACCAGGATGGTGCGCGAGGACCTGAGCTGGTGTCCCAGGCAAGCGCTGCGGGAATCCAGGCAGCAGTAGATAGTTTCAGTCTCTGCCTCTTGGACACAAGCACATGATGCGTAGCAAAGCCAGAGCCTGAAACGGATCAAGTGGGGAAGGTTGGCCTCACTGCCATGCAGGTGTTCACAGCTTTCATGGAGCCTTCACGACCACCAGCAAGGCCGTCCAGGGCAGGGCCACCAAGTTCCAGGAAGTGGCAGCTTGTGGCTCATGCAGCCTGATGAGGCAGAAAGCTCTGGCCAGGACAGCTCCAGCCCAAGCTCTAAACGGAGGAGGAAGCAGGTGGGCCATACTCAGGCGGGTCCTCACACAGGCCTAGTCTGGGAGGCAGACAGGCCTGGCCTTGGTCCCAGCCTGTCACTTGCTGGTGATGTGGTCCTCTCAGAGCCTGTTCCCTCATCTTGGGAACGAGGTACACCAAGCCTCCCGTTATCCCACTGGAGTAAAGATGACCTAAGTTTTGGAAAGTGTCTACCACATTGAGGGGAGGAGGGCAGGCACTATTTGATGTCAGCAGGGCCTCCACCCAGGGCTCTCTGGGTGGTAATGACAGGAACCCACACCTTTGGGACTAGGCCAGAGATGAAGCCATTTTTTAATTCAACAAGCACTTCCATAGCCTCCCTTGGGCTAGGTACTGTTCTGATGGCCTTATACTCCTTTAATTCTCTTCTCATTTGAAGAAGGTAGGTGCTCTGTTTTCCAGGTGAGTCGAATGAGGCAGAAAGAGGTTAAGAAAGGGGACTTGTCGGTCGGGCACTGTGGCTCACTCCTATAATCCCAGCACTTTGGGAGGCTGAGGCGGGTGGATTACCTGAGGTCAGGAGTTCGAGAGCAGGTTGGCCATCATGG
>NW_016839178.1:0-653 GCF_001698545.2 Rhinopithecus bieti | reverse complement strand
CCTCAGCGAGGCGACGTCCATGGCACACCGAGGAGACTGTGGTCCTGTCCCCCGGAAGCCTTCCAGGCGTCCTCCTCTCCCCTCCATGGGGACAGGAGGATTCTTTCCAACCCTGCTTAAACGTGTTTTCATGTCTGTGTTTTCACAAATGTCTTTGCATCTTCTCCCTTATCCAGAAGTGAGGGTGAACGCTGAGTTATTCTCAGGAGTCAAGAAACCACACACAGCCCAAAGTGACATTTGTTTCACCGATATGATTTGTGTGTGTTCACCTTAAAATGCAGCTCAGTAAAACAGGTGTGTTTTGAGGGACTACTTGGAATTCCCCTGGGGGCACATGTGATAGTTAAATTTCATCCAGTCTCTGCAGGTGTCCACAACCCCCTTCAGTTGGTTGTGCGTGAGTTTCTGTGACTTGGGGATAGTTTTGAAGAAAGAAAAGCTGTTGTTTCTGAGGACTTCAGAGGGTGTGCTGGGATTGTGTGGGGTGGACATCGGTGGTGGGGCTGAGCGTCCCTACTGCAAAATGCTCTGAGACCTGAAATATTCCGAGCTCTCCCTCATGACTCTCTCGAAAAAAATGCTCTTCAGAGCACTTTGGATTTCAGGCTTGGGATGCTCCATTAGAAAGTGAAATACTGCAAGAGCCTTCT
>NW_016839177.1:0-243 GCF_001698545.2 Rhinopithecus bieti | reverse complement strand
AATCTATTATATCTATATTTAATACCTATATCTATTATATCTATTATGTCTATATTTTATACCTATATCTATTATATCTATTATGTCTATATTTTATACTTATATCTATTATATCTATATTTTATACCTTTATCTATTATATCTATATTTTATACCTCTATCTATTATATTTATTATGTCTATATTTTACACCTATATCTATTATGTCTATAATGATCTGTATTTTATACCTATATCTATTAT
>NW_016839176.1:0-650 GCF_001698545.2 Rhinopithecus bieti | reverse complement strand
CAGTGCTATCAAATGGTGCATGAAAAGTATCATGTAACACTCTTAGATGAATTAACGCATCACAAAGCATTTTCTCAGAACGCTTCTTTCTCTTTTTTATCTGAGAATATTTCCTTTATCACTGTAGGTCACAATGCGCTCAACATATTCCTTTGCAGATTCCACGAAAACAGTGTTAGAAAACTGCTCCATGAAAAGAAAGTTGTAACTCTGTGAGATGAATTCACACATCACAAGGAGCTCTCTCAGAAAACTTCTTTCTAGTTTTTGGATGAGGATATTTCCTTTGTCACCATAGGCTTCAATGCAATTCAAATTATCCCTTCTCAGATACCCCAAAAACAGTGCTACCAAACTGCTCCATGAAAAGTATCCTGTAGCTCTGTGAGATGAATTTTCTCAGAAAGCTTCTTTCTATTTTTTGTCTGAGAATATTTCCTTTGTCAATGTAACCTTCAATGTGCTCAGAAATATCCCACTGCAGATTCCAAGAAAACAGGGTTAGCAAACTGCTCCATGAAAAGAACAGTGTAACTCTGTGAGATATTCACACATCACAAAACAGTTTTCAGAAAGTTTCCTTCTAGTTTTGGCTGAGGATATTTCCTTTCTCACCGTAGGCCTCAATACACTCTCAAATATCTCTTTGC
>NW_016839175.1:0-868 GCF_001698545.2 Rhinopithecus bieti | reverse complement strand
ACAACAGTGTTAGCAAACTGTTCCAAGAAGGGAAGGGTGGAACTCTGTGTGATGAAGTCACACATCAGAAAGCAATCTCTCAGAAAGCTTCTCTCTAGTTATTATGTGAGGATATTTCCTTTTCACCATGGGCCCCTATGGGCTCCCAAATATCACTTTGCAGATTCCACGAAAAGAGTGTTAGCAAACTGCTTCCTGAGGTTTAAGTTATAAGTCTGTGAGATGAACTCACAGATCAGAAAGAAGTTTCTCAGAAAGCTTCTTTCACGTTTTGAACTGATGAAATTTCCTTTATCAGCGTAGGCCTCAATGCGATCCAAAGAAGCCCTTCTCAGGTTCCTCAAAGACAGTGTTAATGGACTGCTCCACGAAACATAAGTGTAACTCTGTGAGATGAATTCTCACATCACCAAGAAGTTTCTCAGAAAGCTTCTTTCTAGTTTTCATCTGAGGATATTTCCTATGTCACCGTAAGCTTCATTGGGCTATGAAGTATCTAATTGCAGATTTCCAGAAAACTGTGTTAACAAACTGATCACTGAAGAGAAACGTGTAACTCTATGAGTTGCATTCATACATGGCAATGCATTTTCTCAAAAGGCTTCTTTCCAGTTTTAATCTGAGGATATTTCGTTTTTCTCCATAGTCCTCCATGAGCTCCCAAATATCAATTTCCAGAATCCACCACAACAGTGTTAGCAAACTGTTCCAAGAAGGGAAGGGTGGAACTCTGTATGATGAAGTCACACATCAGATAGCAATCTCTCAGAAAGCTTCTCTCTATTTTTTATGTGAGGATACTTCCTTTTTCACCATGGGCCCTTATGGCCTCCAAATGTCACTTTGCAGAGTCCACGACAACAGTGTT
>NW_016839174.1:0-1230 GCF_001698545.2 Rhinopithecus bieti | reverse complement strand
GTGTGAATTTATCTCACAGAGTTACACCTTTCTTTTCATGGAGCATATTGATAACACTGCTTTTGTGGAATCTTCAAAGGGATATTTGGTAGTGTACTGAGGCCTAGGGTGACAAATGAAATATCCTCATAGAAAAACCAAAATGAAGCTTTCTGAGAAACTGCTTTGTGATATTTGAATTCAACACACAGAATTACACTGCTATTTTCATTGAGCAGTTTGCTTACACTGTTTTCTTGGAATCTGCAATGGGATATTTCGCAGTGCACTGAAGCTTGTGGTGACAAAGGAAATATCCTCTGACATAAACTAGAAAGAAGCTTTCTGAGAAACTGCTTTGTGATTTGTGAATTCATCTCACAGAGTTACACAATTCTTTTAACACAGCAATTTGGTAGCACTGTTTTCCGGGAATCTGAGAAGTGATAATTTGGATTGCATTGAAGCCTATGGTGACAAAGGAAATATCCTCATATTAAAACAAGAAGGAAGCTTTCTGAGAAACCGCTTTGAGATGTGTTAATTCATCTCACAGTGTTACATTATTATTTTCGTGGATCAGTCTGTTAGCACTGTTTTGTGGAATCTGAGATAGGATATTTTGGATCACTTTGAAGACTATGGTGACAAATGAAATATCTGAAGAGACGAACTAGAAAGAAGGTTTCTGAGTCAGTTCTCTGTGATGTGTGAGTTCATCTCACAGAGTTACACCATTCTGTAAATTGAGTAGTTTGCTAACACTCTTTTCGTGGAATCTGCAAAGGAATATATGGGAGTGCATTGAGGCCTATGTTGAAAAAGCAAATATCCTCAGAAAAAAAGTAGAAAGAAACATTCTGAGAAAATTATTCATGATGTGTGAATTTGTCTGACAGAGTTACACTGTTCTTTTCATTGAGCAGTCTGCTAATACTGTTTTCTTGGAATCTGCAATTGGATATTTCAGGACACATAGATTATGTTGACAAAGGAAATATCCACACATAAAAACTACAAGGAAGGATTCTGAGAAACCGCTTTGTGATGTGCTAATTTATCACACTGAGTTACATGATTCTATTCATGGATCAGTTTTAGCACTCTTTTGGGGAATCTCAAAAGGGTCATTTTGGATCGCATTGAAGCCTATGGTGTCTAAGGCTATAACCTCAGATAAATACTAGATAGAAGCTGTCTGAGAAAGTTTTATGTGTTGTGTGAGTTCATCTCAAAGAGTTACACCTTTCT
>NW_016839173.1:0-650 GCF_001698545.2 Rhinopithecus bieti | reverse complement strand
CCTATATCGATTATATCTATTTTGTCTATATTTTATTCCTATAACTATTATATCTGTATTATACACCTATATCTATTATAGCTATTATATCTACATTTTATCTATATCCATTATATCTACATTTTATACCTATATCCATTATATCTATCATATCTATATTTTATACCTATATCTATTGTATCTATATTTCATGCCAATATCCATTATATCTATTATGTCTGTATTTTATACCTGCATTTATTGTATCTATTATGTCTATATTTTATACCTATATCTATTATATCTAATATGTCTGTATGTTATACCTACATTTATTATACGTATTATGTCTATATTTTATACGTATATCTATTACATCTATTATGTCTATATTTTAAACCTCTATGTCTTATATCTATTATGTCTATCTTTTATACCGATATCTATTATATCTATTATGTCTGTCTTTTATACCTATGTCTATTATATCTATTATGTCTATATTTTATACCTATATCTATTATATCTATTATGTCTATATTTTATACCTGTATGTATTATTCCTATTTTGTCTATATTTTATACCTATATCTCTTATATCCATTATGTCTGTATTATATACCTATATCTATTATGTCTATAGTTTATATCTATATATATATCTATTCTGT
>NW_016839172.1:0-266 GCF_001698545.2 Rhinopithecus bieti | reverse complement strand
TGGATAATATCCTGCAGAGTGTTTTCCAACTTGGTTCCATTCTCCCCGTCACTTTCAGGTACACCAATCAGACGTAGATTTGGTCTTTTCACATAATCCCATATTTCTTGGAGGCTTTGTTTGTTTCTTTTTACTCTCTCTTTTCTAGACTTCTCTTCTCACTTCATTTCATTCATTTGTTCTTCAATCACTGATATTCTTTCTTCCAGTTGATCGAGTCGGGTACTGAAGCTTGTGCATTTGTCACATAGTTCTTGTGTCATGGG
>NW_016839171.1:0-1133 GCF_001698545.2 Rhinopithecus bieti | reverse complement strand
AGGGATATGGGGTCTTGGCTATCAGGCAGTACAGGGGCAAGGGGCAGTTGGGGTTTTGGTTTTGGGTGGTCCCAGCCGGCCGCACGACTAAGGTTTTACAAGGTTCAGAAGTCAACAGAAAGGGAGCTAGCCATGGGGGCGGATTTTCCACAAGATCTTGCCATACCAAAATGTAGGGGATTTGGTCTGGATGTCCCGTACGGCCCGGCAGCAAAACTCTTGATTTTACCTTAAGGATGATGGGGAGACAAAAAGTTCCCTCGGCTGGCCAGCCAATGCTGAAGGTGGGCCACTCAGAGCGGCAGAGGGTTATTAATTTTCCCTTTTAAGTTCTGCACTGAGATCATGTCCTCTTGCTCTTACATCTCTAAAATTATTGACAAGGAGAGAAAGTGGTGTGGTCTGAGAGTTGCCCATTTCAAGGAATTCCTGTTGGTAAAAGATGGGTGGTGAGGGATGTTAGTGTCTGGTCCGGAACTGACTCCTAAACGGCTCCTGTAAATCAAGGTAAATTAGAAGGAGGCACGCAACAGAGAACAACCAGCAAATAAGATAATTTTGATCGCTAGCGCGCCTCGGGCGTAGTACCCGATCAGAGTCAGACAGGCCACGGAATACAGAGCCCCAGATGAGTACCGGAGGACGTCTCCCACCGGCCTCTACTGACTGTCCTATAGCGCGTCCGCCAGGACTAGATCAGTCTCAAATACAGACCCCGCGGGATTGTTCAGAGGCAGACAGACAACATACAGACTGAGCCGGCTTACTTACTTTTGCGAGGACCCATTGGCCTGGGGTCTGGTGGGCTTAGGGGCAATCCCGGGCGAGCCCCAAATGTTATGCCCAGACCCACGATGTCCCAAAAGCAACCACCAGAGACCAGAGTCAAAGCCAAGCGGCAGGGTTCGCTTTATTTCGAGTTCGAACTCGGTTCTCTCCAGCTAGGCACTAGTTCCCAGGGAGAGACCCCGAGCTCGGGGTTTCAGCCGTTTTATAGTCCGGCACAAACAAGTTACAGAGAATCTGGGGAATTTTACAGTTGTAAGTTTACAATTGGCTGACATTTAAAGTTATACATTAGTCAGTTGTTCATTGGTTCCCGCCCTTCGGCCATATCATAAACGGCCGTTCCT
>NW_016839169.1:0-4588 GCF_001698545.2 Rhinopithecus bieti | reverse complement strand
TTTTCATGTGTCTCTTGGCTGCATAAATGTCTTTCTTTTGAGAAGTGTCTGTTCATATCCTTTACTTACTTTTTGATGGGGTTTGATTTTTTCTTGTAAATTTGTTTAAGTTCTTTGTAGATTCTGGATATTATTAGCCCTTTGTCAGATGGGTAGATTGTAAAAATTTTCTCCCATTCTGTAGGTTGCCTGTTCACTCTGATGGTAGTTTCTTTTGCTGTGCAGAAGCTCTTTAGTTTAATTAGATCCCATTTGTCAATTTTGGCTTTTGCTGCCGTTGCTTTTGGTGTTTTAGACATGAAGTCCTTGCCCATGCCTATGTCCTGAATGGTACTACCTAGGTTTTCTTCTAGGGTTTTTATGGTATTAGGTCTAAGATTTAAGTCTCTAATCCATCTTGACATTCTATGTTGCATGCTTAAGCAAAGTGGAGATTTAGGTTGGACACGAAATGATGAAATAGCTATATAATAGTTAATAAGAATGATGTCTAGTATTTACTGAGTATTTACATGTGCCTGGCAATTATATGCATGTATTATCATATTTAATAGCAATTAAGGATCATCTTCCTGACCAGATTATGTATTCTGCAATGTCAGGTTTATAGTTCCAAAATACAGAATGCAACCTAGCAAGTACAGGCTTTGCATGAATATTTGTTGAATTAAATGTGCAGTACTATCATGTGGAAGAGAAGAAGGTGCCTTCTTGGAGGTCAAAATAAAAATTTCAGGGAAGCAGATTTCAGGTCATCAAGAAAAGCTGCTGCCGAGTCATATCAGCTCTCTCTGAGTCAGTGAGAGGTCCATCCCTGAGAGGGGTTTACAAGAGCCTAGCTGCCCACACAGTTGTTCATTGCTACTATCATTTTGGGGATTCTTGCTTAGGGTAGCAGATGGAACTAAATGAAGTCCTGGCTTCTAAGATTCTATCACTCAAACTAGGACGGAGAAGGCTAGAACTCAAAAATTAAGGTTGAAATAGTTCTGTTTTGGCTGTGTCGTGCTGCCTCCCTTAGAATTTTCATAAAAGGAGCAAGAAGAACATCAAAATGAGCAACAGGAGATTTTGAGTTATAATTCCACTTCTGCAACTAATTTACCACGTGAGCCCAGCAAGCCTTTTAATCTCTCAGGGCCCAAGTGTCCTCAAGCAAGGGGGCTAGACCAGATAATCTCTAAATTCTCTTTTAGTTCTAAAATAATTTTATCCAAGGATTAGCAGAGCCCCTCCTATTGAAAGGGCAAAGCCGGCTAGTTCAGACAAGATGCTTCCCTGTTATGTGCTGCCAGAGTACTGAGGTTTTGCTATTAAAAACATTTTGCCCACCTCTTGATCCTATCCCAGTCTTAGTCACTTAGTTCCCATCCCCTTTTAGTGTCCCTATCCTGCTTTATAATACATCTTATTTGGGAAAATAGGTTAAATCAGGCTGTAGTTTTAGCCATGTTGAAGGCAAGCTCTTTCTTGTTAAGTTTTTGCTCATTTGGCTGGAGAAGGACTTGGAGTTGTTAAACTCTCTTGGAAGGCTGAGGATATTAACATTGACCTCAGAAAGGTGACTGGACCTCCTTTATTTAGGGCTCTAAACATGGAGAGCTCATATTTCTCATGGGAGAACATTTTATTCTTGGTAGAAGCAGTTTCAGCTTCTAGAATAAGCTATCTACCCATTTCTCTACACTCTCGAACTAAAGAACTTAGACCTAAATCCTTTTCAAAAATAATGGCCAAATTCAGCCTTAAATGGACCCTCCTCTAGCAGTATTTTTCCTATTCTCCATCCAAATAGACATCAACTGTGATCTTCAGTTACCTCTAGGCTTTTATTTGAACTATTCCAAATTTTGAAGATTTCATTTGACTTAAGTACTTAGTATTCAACGATTTTACAGTCACCCATATTCCACACTATATTTGACCATGTCTCTCATATTAATTCTGAGTAGCCCTAAAAACTGCAGTGTCATGTTAAGAACTCCTTTTAGTCCAAGGCATGTCAATATGTGTTGCCAACTTCCAACTGATTCTCATCCAGAAGATTAGCAAGGCCGCCACATGGTGTTCTTTTTTACAAAACGTTATTGCCTGCTTTATAGCTAGGACTCGATCTGGTGACATTAATCCCAAATCTGCAGAATGGTACTCTTAATTCTGCTTGGGTGGAGAGCAACTTGAGCTCTCTGCATAAGCCTTTTATTTTAGGAATACCATCCTTTGTCATCATTTCTATTAGGGACCTTAGTCAGTTGTTAGGCATTTTATTTCTCTCTTGAAAAATATTTTCTCTCTTTTCACATTTAGGTGGCCAGATTATACTTCTTTAGCAAATAATCTCTAGCATTGATTTAGTTGTTGCGTATCCTCCCCAGACATGTTTTAATTATTCATTAAGAAGCTATAGGAGTTCCAGCTAAAAATGGAGCCTGCCTAGCAGCCCCTGGTGAAGTGTTTCTCAGTTTTCCTAATAAAATGCTTATGAAGATAAAGAAAAAAGATAATAATTGAAATACAATAATAAAAGCAATGACCAGCATAATTTCAACACTGGGGAAGAATCTATACTAATTATAAAAGGAAAAATTGAGACAAACCTACCCAGGTCTCTTTCTATGGCATAACAGACAACTTTACATGACATAGAAACCCTTTGAAATGAGGGGGGAGGGTATGTGGAGTCCTCTGTGTTGTCAGTCCATTATCAGACTCAGAGACTCAGGATTGGCTCCGATAAAAATGTGGGCAGGTGGGCTTTTACCCATGTGGATTGATTTGTGAATCTTGAGAATGTTGTGATATCATTCTACATCCAGATAAATTAAAATGCCCAGGAAACAACTTGGGTGGTAGGTCAGTTTTGGTCACCAGTGGGAAGGCAGGTGGAAGCCTATTGCATTTCAGAGGAAAATTTCTTGCAGGTAAAGCTCTTATAGGTTGGATTGGCAACCAAAACACTGCTACTACCTCACCACCACCACCACCACTACGACCACCACAACAAAACAATAAACCCTGGTAACAGCATGCTTGAAATTGTAGATTCTTATGTACACTGCAAATCAGACTGTTTGTGGAGCCTGATGGAACCTCAGTGGTAGAGAGGTACATTAGGTGAAGTCTTGTAGACCAGGGGTCCTCAAGCCCCTGGGCCATGGATCAGTGTCCATCTGTGACCTGTTATGAATTGGGCCGCACAGCAAGAGGTAAGCAGCTGGCAAGTGAGCATTACCACCTGAGCTCTGCCTCCTGCCAGATAAGTGGTAGCATTAGATTCTCATAGGAGCACAAACCCTATTGTGAACTGTGCATGCAAGGGATCTAGGTTGCATGCTTCTTATGAGAATCCAAAGCCTGATGATCTGAGGTGGAACAGTTTCATCCTGAAACCATCCTGCCACTGACCCCCATACCCCGCCCCATCCATGCAAAAACTGTCATCCATGAAACTGGTCCCTGGTGCCAAAAAGTCTGGGGACCACTGATATAGACCACTGGGGCTTGGACCAGATGCTGTGCACATCGGATAATAAAGTAGAGCGAAAGGTACTTCAACGCTCCTGCCCTGATAAACACCGAATCAGAATAAATTTCACATCGTTCAAGTTAAATAAGAAGGGGGGAAAGCCACATGAAGTCTTTGAAAAATACTACAGGGGAACAGAGTATTTAGAAGACACAGAGGGAGAACACTTTTTCTCTGAAAGGATTTAGTGGAGGATCCATAAACTGGAGGACTTTAGGGAACTGTCTGGTTTTCTCCATAGAATACAAAAAATATGAATATCAAAGAGTCAAGAGTAAATATATGGATAATTGGCATTCCTGAAAAAATACTTAAATGAATAAAAGCAATAATTAAAGATGTAACAGGAAAAAAAATCATGAGCAGAAGACCCAGATAGAAAAAAATCATTGTGTTCCAGACAAATCAATGAACAAAGGCACATACAATGATGTATCCTGGCAACAATTTTAATTCATAATGATAAGAAAAACTTTCATAAGCATGTAACCAGAAGAAACAGACTACCTCAAAATATAACAAAAATCTGGCTATTCTCTGGCTTTTACTGTGAAAGCTTAAATTTAGAAGAAAATGGAGTATTGTATAGAGTTTTGAGAACCAAAGTTATAACTTACTGCTTTTATACCCAGCCTAGTCATCTGTAACTTGTGAAATAACAAAAAAATTTTAAATACACAAGTACTCAGAGATATATGCCCTCCTCGAAAACAATTGCTTGAAGAAATGGAGAACTTATGCTAGAAAAAGATTGGCCTTAGTCTGAAACCAATTAAAATAGGAATATGTCCAAATACGTGCTAGTCAAGTGTTTTTCAGTCACAAAATCCTTTATCTAGAGGAAATCTTCTTTGAAAATAAAAATATAAATAGCTACAATTAAAAAAAGAACTAGTCCACTAAAAAACAAGCTACAAAACAAAGGGAACACTAAGAAAGTTTGAAAACAGAAAACAAGAGGAAAGAATAAAGATCTCCTATGCCAGTCTTAGCTGTAAAAAATGGACATAAATTACATATTAAAAGATCTGAATTCTCAGATTATTTTTTAAACTCTATGAA
>NW_016839168.1:0-265 GCF_001698545.2 Rhinopithecus bieti | reverse complement strand
ACCATTTTAACCAGGGTAGTCTCCATCTCTTGATCTCGTGATCCGCCTGCCTTAGCCTCTCAAAGTGCGGAGATTACAGGCGTGAGCCACCTCGCCTGGACAGTTCTATGCTTTTAGAGGCTCATGGGATTAGATTGGACCTCCCTGGATAGCCCAGGATACTTCTCCTAAGTCCTGTGGCAAAGCCCTTTTGCTGCGTGACATAGTCACAGGTCTAGGGGGTTGGAATCTCCCACCACAGTTACCGATCCACTTACTACAGCAG
>NW_016839167.1:0-866 GCF_001698545.2 Rhinopithecus bieti | reverse complement strand
AAAGGAAGGGTGGAATTCTGTTTGATGAAGTCTCACATCAGAAAGCAATCTCTCAGAAAGCGTCTCTCTTGTGATTATCTCAGGATATTTCCTTTTCATAGTGGGCCCCAAAGTGCTCTCAAATATCACTTTGCAGATTCCACGAAAAGACTGTTAGCAATCTGCTTCCTGAGACTAAGTTGTAACTCTGTGAGATGAATTCACAGATCACAAAGTAGTTTCTCAGAAAGCTTCTTTCACGTTTTGAACTGATGATTTTTCCTTTATCAGCATAGGCCCTAGTGCGATGGAAATTAGCCCTTCTCACTTCCTCAAAGACAGTGTTAATGGACTGCTCCACGAAACATAAGTGTAACTCTGTGAGATGAATTCACACATCACCAAAAGTTTCTAAGAAAGCTTCTTTCTAGTTTTCATCTGAGGATATTTCCTTTGTCACCGTAAGCTTCATTGCGTTAAGAAGAATCCCATTGCAGATTTCAAGAAAACTGTGTTAGTAAACTGATCACTGAGGAGAAACGTGTAACTCCGTCAGATGCATTCATACATCGAAGTGCAATTTCCCAGAACGCTTCTTTACAGTTTTTATCTGAAGATATTTCCTTTTTCACCACAGCCCTTAATGAGCTCCCAAATATCACTTTGCAAAATCCACGACCACAGTGGTTGCAAACTTTTAAAAGAATGGAAAGGTGGAAGTCAGTGTGATGAAGTCACACATCAGAAAGCAATCTCTCAGAAAGCTTCTCTGTAGTTATTATCTGAGGATATTTCCTTTTTCCTATTGGCCCCAATGGGCTCAAAATATAAGTCTGCAATTTCCTCGAAAGACTGTTAGCAAACTGCTTCTTGAGAACTAAGTTGAA
>NW_016839166.1:0-1233 GCF_001698545.2 Rhinopithecus bieti | reverse complement strand
GCTTTTCACTATAGGTCTCAATGCTCTGCCAAATATACCTTTGCAGATTCCATGAAAACAGTGTTAGCAAACTGCTCCATAAAAAGAACGGTGTACCTCTCTGAGATGAAATGACACTTCACAAAGAACTTTCTGAGAAAGCTTTTTTCTATTTTTTATCTGTGGATTTTCCCTTTGACACCATAGGCTTCAAAGCCATTCAAAATATCCCCCTCAGATTCCTCAAAACAGTGCTACCAAAGTGCTCCATGAAAACATTGGTGGTACTCTGTGAGTACAAAGCTGTTTCTCAAAAAGTTTCTTTCCAATTGTTATCTGAGGATATTTACTTTTTCACCATATTCCTCAATGCCCTCCCAAATATCCCATTGAAAATTAAACGAAAAAAGTGTTAGTAAACTTCTCAATGAAAAAAATGGTGTAACTCTGTGAGATGAATTCACACATCACAAAGCAGTTTCTCAGAAAGCTTCTTTCTAGTATTTATCTGAGGATATTTCCTTTTTCACTCTAGTCCTCAATGAGCTCCCAAATATCCCTTTCCAGATTCCATGAAAGCTGTGTAATCAAACTGCTCAATGAAAAGAACGGTGTACCTCTCTGAGATGAAATGACACTTCACAAAGAATTTTCTCAGAAAGCTTCTTTCTTGTTTTTATCTGTGAATTTTTCCTATGTCACCATAGGCTTCTATATGATCCAAAATATCCCTTCTCAGATTCCCCAAAACAATGTTACTAATGTGATCCATGAAAATAATCATGTAACTCTGTGAGATGAATTAACACAGCTCAAAGTGGTTTCTCAGAAAGCTTCTTTCTAGTTTTTGTCTGAGGATATTTCCTTTGTCACCATAAGCTTCATTATGCTCCAAAATATCCCATTGCAGATTCCAAGAAAAGAGAGGTAGTAACTGCTTAATGCAAAGAACAATGTAAATCTGTGAGATGAATTCACGCATTACAAAGGAGTTTATCAGAAAGCATACTTTTGGTTTTTATATGAGGGTATTTCCTTTGTCACCATAGGCTTCAATGTGCTCCCAAATACAATATTGCAAATTCCACGGAAACCGTGTTATCAAACTGCTCAATGGAAAGAATGGTGTGACTCTGTGAGATGAATTTCAAAGTCACAAAGCAGTTTCTCAGAAACCTTCTTTCTAGTTTTTATATGAGGATATTTCCCTTTTCACTGTATGCTTCAATGTGCTCCCAAATATCCCTTGGCAGA
>NW_016839165.1:0-866 GCF_001698545.2 Rhinopithecus bieti | reverse complement strand
TTACATTTTGCACCAAATGTGGGAACTGCCAGTCCACCACACAATGCCTAACTGGGGGAAACGGAGGCAACATGGCAGATCCTGAACAATCCATGCAAGAATCCATGAGATAAATGCCTTCTTTTCGCCTTTTCCTACTGAAACAAGGGCCAGTAGCAACAATGGTGTACAAACCTCTGTTTCACTCCCTGCTCTTAAATCTCTCTGTTTCTTTCTTCTTGAGACAGGGCGCCCCACTCCCGTCACCCAGGCTTTTCCAGTGTTTAATTCTGGTTGTTTGCTTTTGTCAAATTTAGAACTTCTTATTGCATCTCTCTCAAATGGTGATACATTATCGCATACATACGAAAATGTCGTCTCCCGTGCTGTGTGACATGTGGTTTTTGTTTTCATCCTTTGTTACATGAACCGAAGGTTTTAGTTGGCATAGCTTCCGATTACTCAAGTTTCTTGATTTCATGATTTCTTAAATTGCTTTCGTACGTCCGCAACCACTGGAAATAGAATGTCGTATTTCTCTGTTCTTACAATCATAAATTCGGGGATGTCATCAATCAGCCTCTCAGGGATTGCATGATTTCCTGATGGTCTTTCACAGTCTCATTTGTGCATTGAGTATTTCATCTAACTTCAGTGCATGTTTCCAGCACTCGATGCTTTATGATTTGGCTATCTAGCTTCCACAAGTGCATTTCCTGCAAAGACTTATCTTGTTCCATACTGGCAAGTCATTTCACTCGCATATGGAATCAAGAGGCTGAACATAGAAAGGTTATCACTGGAATATCTATTGGATTCCACGGATCCCTATACGTACACACACACACACACACAGAGTTTCAGCCATTCCTACATAACATAATGTG
>NW_016839164.1:0-1853 GCF_001698545.2 Rhinopithecus bieti | reverse complement strand
TGTTTTCAGCTCCATCAGGTCATTTAGACTCTTCTCTATACTAGTTATTCTAGTTAGCCATTCATCTAATCTTTTTTCAAGGTTTTTAGCTTCCTTGCTATGTGTCAGAACATGCTCCTTTAGCTTGGAGAAGTTTGTTAATACCGACCTTCTGAAACCTACTTCTGTCAACTCATCAAACTCATTCTCCGTCCAGTTTTGTTCCCTTCCTGGCGAATAGTTGTGTTCTTTTGGAGGAGAAGAGGCATTCTGGTTTTTGGAATTTACAGCCTTTCTGCTCTGGTTTCTCCCCATCTTTGTGGTTTTATCTACCTTTGGTCTTTGATGCTGGTGACCTACAGATGCGATTTTGGTGTAGATGTCCTTTTAGTTGATGTTGATGCTACTCCTTTCTGTTTGGTGCTTTTCCTTCTAACAGACAATCCCTTCAGCTGTAGGTCTGTTGAAGTTTGCTGGAGGTCCACTCCAGACCCTGTTTGCCTGGGTATCACCAGTGGAGGCTGCAGAACAGCAAATATTGGTGCCTGATCCTTCCTCTAGAAACTTTGACCCAGAGGGGCACCCGCCTGTATGAGGTGTCTGTTGGATCCTACTGGGAGGTGTCCCCCATTCAGGCTACATGGGAGTCAGGGACCCACTTGAGGAAGCAGTCTGTCTGCTATTGGAGCTCGAACACCATGCTCACAGAACCACTGCTCTCTTCAGTGCTGTCAGTCATGGACATTTAAGTCTGCAGAAGCTGTCTGCTGCCTTTTGTTCAGATATGCCCTGCCCCCAAAGTGGAATCTAGAGAGGCAGTAGGCCTTGCTGAGTTGTGGTGGGCTCCACTCAGTTCAAGCTTCCCTGTTGCTTTGTTTACACTGTAAGCATAGAACTGCCTATTCAAGCCTCAGTAATGACGGATGTTCCTCCCTGCACCAAGTTCCAGCATCCCAGGTGGATCTCAGACTGCTGTGCTAGCAGTGAGCAAGGCTCCGTGGCTTTGGGACCCCCTGAGCCAGGCACGGGAGGGAATCTCCTGGTCTGTTGGTTATGAAAACCATGGGAAAAGCATAGTATTTGGGCAGGAGTGTACTGTTCCTCCAGGTACTATCACTCACAGTTTCCCTTGGCTAGGAAAGGTAAATCCCCCAACCTCTTGCGCTTTCCAGGTGAGGTGATGCCCTGCCCTGCTTCAGCTCACCCTCTGTGGGCTGCACCCAATGTCCAGCCAGTCCCAGTGAGATGAACCAGGTACCTCAGTTGGAAATGCAGATATCACCCATCTGCATTGATCTCACTGGGAGCTGTGAACTGGAGCTGTTTCTATTTGGCCATCTTTGGGGGTCATTATATTAAGTGAAATATGCCAGACACAGAAAGACAAATATTATATCTTCTCACTCGTATGTGGGAGCTAAAAAACTTGATCTCATGATGGTGAAGAGTAGAATGATAGATATTAGAGGCTGTGAAGGGTGTGTAAGTGTGATGGGGGTATGCAGAGAAGTTGGTTAATGGGTACAAACATGCAGTTAGATAGCAAGCATAAGTTCTAAAAAGCCAAGTAGGATGACTATAGTTAACAATGTTATTGTACATTTCAAAATAACTCTAAGAGAAGACTTAAAATGGTCCCAGCACACAGAAGTGTTAAATACTCAAGATGATGGATACCCTATATACCCTGACTCAACTGTTACACATTCTGTCCATGTAACCAGATGTCACATATTCCTCATAAAGTCGTACAAATATTACATATCTGTAATAAATAATGGATCACACACCAAAATGGAAGGGTTTCAATTTCCTAGAAGAAAATATAAGGGAAAACAGTGATTTCGAGGTAGGCAAGAATTTTTTAAGTAGGA
>NW_016839163.1:0-1140 GCF_001698545.2 Rhinopithecus bieti | reverse complement strand
TCATGGATGGATCCACGAAGGGATAGTAGGGATCACATTCGGGCTTACGGTGAAACTGCATTGTGACCTGTAAATAACCGCACAGAGTTACACTTTCCTTTTCATTGATCCGTTTGCTAACACTCTTTTCTTGAAATCTGCATTGGGATATTTCTTAGCGCAATGAAGCTGACGGAGACAAAGGAAATATCCTCAAATAAAAACTAGAAAGTAGCTTTCTGAGAAACTTCTTTGTGATATGTGAATTCATCTCACCGAGTTACAACTTTGTCTTCACGAAGCAGTTTGCTAACATTGTTGTCGTGGAATCTGTAAAGTGATATTTCGGATCGTATGGAGGCCCATGGTGAAAATGGAAATATCCTCAGATAAAATCTAGAGAGAAGCTTTCCGATAAATTGTTTTGTGATTTGTGAATTCATCACAACGACATTCACCTTTCCCTTCTTGTAGCAGTTTGCTAACAGTGTTTTCGTGGAATATGCAAAGTGATATATGGGAGCGCATTGAGGCCTATGGTGAAAACGGAAATAGCCTCAGATAATAACTTGAAAGAAGCTTTCTCAGAAGTTGCTTTCTGATGTGTGAACACATAACACAGAGACTCACTTTTCCCTTCTTGCAGCATTTTCCTAACACTGTTGTCATGGATCCTGCCAACTGATATTTGGGAGCTCATTGAGGGCTGCGGTGAAAATGGAAATATCCTCAGATAAAAACTGGAAAGAAGCGTTCTGAGAAACTGCCTTGTGACATGTGGATGCAACTCACAGAGTTACACTTTCCTTTTCATTCACACCTTTGATAAGACTCTTTTCTTTAAATCTGCATTGGGATATTTCTTAGCGCAAAGAAGCTGATGGTGACAAAGGAGATATCTTCAGATAAAAACTAGAAAGTAGCTTTCTGAGAAACTTCTTTGTGACATGTGAATTCATCTCACCGAGTTACAACTTTGTCTTCAGGAAGCAGTTTGCTAACACTGTTGTCGTGGAATCTGCAAAGTGATATTTGGGAGCTCATTTAGGGCTATGGGGAAAAAGAATATATCCTCAGATTAAAACTGGAAAGAAGCGTTCTCTGAAACTGCATTATGATGTGTGAATGCAACACACAGGGTTACACTATCTCCTCAGAGAT
>NW_016839162.1:0-1241 GCF_001698545.2 Rhinopithecus bieti | reverse complement strand
CTTATTTAACCCTTATAATAACCCTGCTGATTATAGTTTATTTACTCAGTTTAATAATGATCAACACAGTTTGAAAAATATGACAAAATTACAAAACTAGAAAATGACACAGCAATACTTTTCATTATATTCTGCCTTGTCACTGCCTCTTCTTGCTTTTTTACAAAATTACTCCCCTAACCAAGGTTCTCTATGATTCTGGGGACTCCAGGATTTAGACCCCAGTTCCCAAACTTCACTGTATCTGTTTTTACGGCCATAATTTAATGCACATTTACAGACTTCAACAAGCACTTTTCAATATCAACTTTTTTCTTATTCCTTGGACTATTTCCTACATCTGTTCATCAAGACTCCAGTAACATATGACTCCATCTGCCCGTCCCTTCCATGAATGTACCTGACAGTACATGTATTATGTAGTTTATCATTCAAGCAGAACAGATATTCCTTCAAAAAAATAAGGAATTAGAGAATGCCTACAAAACTTCAGTGAAACCAGCTGTAACCCTTAATATTATTACCAAGTAAACTCTTCCTCAAATATCAAAACAAGATTTGGACTTTCGAGAATATTTGTGTGTGATTATAACCCAAACATGAACTAAAAGTAATTTAAATGGTCATATACAGACTGTGCCAGGGACAAAAAAGGACACATATTATAAGAAAATTAAAGCACACTTATTTCATAAAGGACTCTTGTGTGGAATCTATAAAAACTATTTCAAGATATAGAGATTAAATATATTTCAAAACACATACATACACAAGCAATCTTTAGGATACATTTTTAAAAACTTATGTTATGGGTCTAAAATTTTCACTAATTCATGGAAAAAATGTATTGACAAACTTCTCACCAGAGCAGGAATAACAACTGACGTATTTGGTGACTTCAAGATGAGAGCCTGAGCAGCTTAGTATCTCCCTCCAGATCTCTCTCTCTCTCTCTTTTTGTTTTTTTTTTGACAGAGTTTCGCTCTTGTTGCCCCGGCTGGAGTGCAATGGTGGAATCTCAGCTCACTGCAACTTCCACCTCCCAGGTTCAAGCTATTCTCCTGCCTCAGCCTTCCAAGTAGCTGGGATGACAGGCATGCGCCACCACACTTGGCTAATTTTGTATTTTCAGTCGAGACGGGGTTTCTCCATTTTGGTCAGGCTGGTCTGGAACTCCTGACCTCAGGTGATCCACCCACCTCAGCCTCTCAAAGTGCTGGGATTACAGGCGTGAGCCACAG
>NW_016839161.1:0-656 GCF_001698545.2 Rhinopithecus bieti | reverse complement strand
GTTGCAAGAAGGGAAGGGTGGAACTCTGTATGATGAAGTCACACATCAGAAAGCAATCTCTCACAAAGCTTCTCTCCAGTTATCTGAGGATATTCCCTTTTTCACCATGGGCCCCTATGGTCTCCCAAATATCACTTTGCAGATTCCAAAGAAAAAACAGTGTTAGCTAACTGCTTCCTGAGGTCTAAGTTGTAACTCTGTGAGACGAATTCACAGATCACAGAGAAGTTTTTCAGAAAGCTTCTTTCACTTTTTGAACTAATTTTATTTCCTTTCTCCGGGTAGGCATCAATGCGATCCAAAGAAGGCCTTCTCAGGTTCCTCCAAGACAGTGTTAATGGACTGCTCCACGAAACCTAAGTGTAACTCTGTGAGCTGAATTCCCACATCACCAAGAAGTTTCTAAGAAAGCTTCTTTCTACTTTTCATCTGAGGATATTTCCTTTGTCACCGTAAGCTTCCTTGCACTAAGAAGTATCCCATTGCAGATATCCAGAAAAATGTGTTAGCAAACTGATCACTGAAGAGAAACGTGTAACTCTGTGAGTTGCATTCACACATGGCAATGCAGATTCTCTGAAGCCTTCCTTGCGGTTTTGATCTGAGGATATTTCCTTTTTCACCATAGCACTCATTGAGCTCCCAAATATCACATT
>NW_016839160.1:0-1236 GCF_001698545.2 Rhinopithecus bieti | reverse complement strand
TGTTCTGAAGTGGAGTCCTGAGACCCCAGCAGGCGCCCTGTAGCTCCCCCTGACCCCCTGGAAATCGGCTCAAACCGAAGCAGGTTTGCAGAGAGAAGCAATCATGACAGGGATCTCCAGGAAATGTCTCCCTGATGGACTGGGAAGTGATCCTTATGGAAGACATCCAGCGAGACTGAGAAGCATCTACGCCCCGGAGAAACAGGGGATACACAGCCAGAGGGAGGACAGAGCAGAGGCCAGAGCCCAGGCGGGGTACAGCACCGTGCCACCGCCAAGGGCTTAAGGGGAGGGGTTCCAAGAGGGTGGCTTGTCCAGTGAGGCCAGCTTTCCAGTGACTGGGATTGTGGCCATCTCCCATTCCCGGCTTCCTCTTTCAGCCTGTGTCGTGCTGTGGCTTCTTTTCGCAGAGAAGAGCCCTGAAAAGATACAAGGCTCTTCTGTGATGTGGGCCTGCTCCTCTCCTGCAGGACAATGAGCTCTCCTGTGGCTTATTTCCGCAGCTGGAGTGTGTTCGTCTTGATCCGTGAAAAGTGGTCGCCCGGGATGGGAATGAGATTTCAAATGCTCCGGGAGCCACGCATCTCCTCACGTGGTCCAGGCCTTTACAAACCCAAAATGGAACAGCCGTGAAAACGGTTGACAAGCGAACACATGACCTGGGCAGACATGCGGAGGGACGCTCTCCAAAGACAAGCCGACATGCAAGAAATGGCATTTTGGCGCACAGGGCACATTCCTCCAAACACACACACACACATACACAAACACGGAAACACCAACCGACAGAGAGAGGACAAGAAACTCACAGAGAGTCAGAGACAGAGAGAGAAGCGAAAATGGGAGGCACACAAACACATACACACACAGACAGTCATAAGGCAGTGGCGCAGAAACAAACACCCCCAGGCAGCCGCTGAGGCTACGGGGTTCGGGGTTCCGCATTGGATCGGAAGGACCCTCGGCTGAGAGAGCAGCCCACGGGCCTGCAGTCCAACCCGTCCTCGAGATCACGGGGGCACGACTTTTGGGGCAACTCACCCGAACAGCGTCCGGGCGGGCCTGAGGCTGGGATGCGGCGCTGCCTCCCCCGGACTCCGCCTGTGCTTTCAACATCCTGGTCAGCCCTTCGCCAGGAATCCTGGCATCCGGACACAGTCCTGCGGACCCCGTGGAGAGGTCAAGCTGGAGCCTGGGAGCCCCGACACCCAAGCACTGCCACGGAGGGCTCCTGTT
>NW_016839159.1:0-655 GCF_001698545.2 Rhinopithecus bieti | reverse complement strand
CACTCCTCACCTCCTCACTCCTCACCTCCTCACTCCTCACCTCCTCACTCCTCACCTCCTCACTCCTCATCTCCTCACTCCTCACCTCCTCACTCCACACCTCATCACTCCTCACCTCCTCACTCATCACGTCCTCACTCATCACTCATCACCTCCTCACCCCTCAGCTTCTCACCTCCTCACTCACCTCCTCACGCCTCACTTTCTCACCTCCTCACTCCTCACCTCCTCACTCCTCACCTCCTCACTCCTCACCTCCTCACCTCCTCACTCCTCACCTCCTCACTCCTCACCTCCTCACCTCCTCACTCCTCACTCCTCACCTCCTCACTCCTCACCTCCTCACTCCTCACCTCCTCACTCCTCACCTCCTCACTCCTCACTCCTCACCTCCTCACTCCTCACCTCCTCACTCCTCACCTCCTCACTCCTCACCTCCTCACTCCTCACCTCCTCACTCCTCACCTCCTCACTCCTCACCTCCTCACTCCTCACCTCCTCACCTCCTCACTCCTCACCTCTTCACTCCTCACCTCCTCACTTCCTCACCTCCTCACTCCTCACCTCCTCACTCCTCACCTCCTCACTCCTCACCTCCTCACTCCTCACCTCCTCACTCCTCACCTCCTCACTCCTCACTCCTCACTCCTCACCT
>NW_016839158.1:0-3529 GCF_001698545.2 Rhinopithecus bieti | reverse complement strand
GGTCAGTCTTGAAGGTGTCGCTGCTTGTCCTTACGAGCACCATTTTGATGCTCGTGCCCTGTGTGCACAGGTGGCCGGGGTTGCTGGTAGGACTCCTGCACTGTCTGTGTGGCCTTGGCCAGGAAATCCAGGGTTTCCGCAGGCACAGTGGATGAACGGGTAAGTGTGACTGCCTGTCACCTTCGTGAAGACCAAGACACAGCGCACTTAGCTCATGAAACTGCCCCGGTGCCGAAAGTGCTAAGAATGGGAGTCTGCAAAGGCAGGCGTTTTATATTTGGTTCCTTTGCCAGGCCGACATAGTACGGAGTTCCAACATCAGCAAAGAGGTCAAGATCATGCGTATGCTCTGCCATGGGAAAGACAGCACAGAATGCCTTCCAAACCAGCAGTGTATTGGCCACCAGTAGCACCAGACATGCATAGGTAGAGAAGCCATTAGCATTCTGGGTCCTCCCAAAATCTTTGTACCGTGGCATATATGGGACCACCCCTCCAAAGACCATGGTCCCAGTCGCCCTGCAGGAAACCAGATGGTGCAGCAGGACAGAAGCCAATCCAAGCCTTCTGCTTTCATGCCCAATATCTGTGCCACCCAGTAGGCAGGGTGATGTCCACTTTGCCTAAGCCTCTCACTCTCATGGGCTCCTGAACCCGCACATTGAGGATCACCTCCACATTGCTGCAGCTATCCTGTGCAATCCTCTCTCAATGATTGTCCTGCTCTGCCAGGGTACTCTTCTCTGTACCTCTGTCTGATGGAGCACCTCTTATGATTCTCTGAATAACTTTTTCTTCCCTCTAGCATCTGTGTTGTCAGAAGGCAGTATATAAGGCTAGGCTCAGTGGCTCATGCCTCTAATCCCAGCACTTTAAGGGGCCAATGCAGGAGGTTCACTTGAGCCCAGGAGTTCAAGACCAGCCTGGACAACATAGGGAGACCCCTTCTCTACAAAAACAAACAAACAAAAAATCCAAAAATACAAAATTTAGTCAGGCTTGGGGTGGCACAGGGTTGTAGTCCCAGCTACTTGGGAGGCTGAGGCAGGAGGATGGCTTGAGCCCGGGATGTGGAGGCGGAGGCTGCAGTGAGCTGTGATCACTCCATTTGCACTCCAGCCTGGGCAATAGAGCAAGACCCTGTCTCAAAAAAAATACAGTATATAATACATATAATATAGAAAATGTGTGCTAATCAACTATCAACTGTTTATGTTATCATCAGTAAGGCTCTGGTCAGCAGTACGCTATTTGTAGTTAAAAGTTTGTCATCAAAAGTTATACGTGGATTTAAAAATACTGAGGTCTCAGCCCCTAATTCCAGGGTTGTTCAGGAGTCAACTGTATATCCATCACTAAATGTTTTAATATTCCCAACTCCTTACTATCCATGAACAAATCTGACCACTGTTTACTACATCCCCTGCAGACACTCTGGTTCAAGCAGTTATCTATCATCTCTTTCTTAGAATATTGATATAATCATCACCTAATTCCCTTGCTTCCACAATTGTGCTGCCTCACAAGTCTAGTTTCTATTTCCCAGAGGGGTCGTTTTTAAATATGTCAGATGTGGTCACCCCTCAGATCAGATTCATCCAATGGCTTCTGTCATATTCAGAGCAAGTCCAGAATCATTTCTAAAAAGCAATGTGTAATCTTGATGTTTTCCTTTCTGTCATCAACTCTGACACTACTATTTTTCACTGTGTGTCATTTACTATGGAATTCCATTGGTTTCCAGCCTCAGATAACTTTTCCTCATTCTTTATAATGACTGGGTGGGGAGAATTCAGTATTCAAATACACAATTGATGTGGGGAAATATTTTAAATACATGCTAAGCTGCATGGTAGGGAAAGTATGAGGAAAAATATGCTCACTCCCTAGAATAGCTTCAATCTTTGTAATTCAGCACAACAAAATGAAAAGTAAAACAAAGAGAAATAAATTTCTATAGAAGATCCTGTTGAATGTTAACATCCTCTTATGTACTCATGAGAATATACACATGCACACACACAATAATTAATAAAATATTCATGTTTCTGTTATCCAAGAGTATATCTGTGTGTGTGTGCATATTTAATTTTGCAAAATAAGGTTTTTCAGCAGTGGAATGAATCTCTTGTGAATCCTTCTAGATCTTATTTTTACCATGTTCTGTGAGCTGAACAGAACTGCCGTGTATGAACTATGACAGAGCAGTTTGGTTGTAGAGTGGGCGTTCAATTGACCCTTGAACAATCAAAAGAGAGATAGCTCCCTCCACATTATTCTCTCTGTCTCTGGATTCTGACAATTGCTCCATCTTCTCATCCCTCATGTTTAGCATTAGATATGGTTCATGGCTGTTAATATCCCCCCGTTATTAAAGGAGGTATTTTGTTCTCTTATGGGAAAAAGTTTTCATAAGATTTTATGTCTTCCTTGAGGACTTCAGTGAGTATACCTGTAAAATCATCAGGTTTACTTTTTGGTACTTATTTTTTCTCTTTTCTTGGATGGTAGAAAGCTTTTAACAACTGATTCAACGTTGATAATTAAACGTATATAAATCGATTATTTCTTCTTGAGTCAGTTTTAATACCTTCTATTTTTAGATGTGTGGATTTTAAAATTCATTAGCAAATTTATAGACATGTGTTTGTGTTTTATTAATAGTATATACTGTATCTATAATTACGTAGCTCTTTGAAAAATATGTTTTAAGTATTTCTTAAAAAGGAAATACATTTCCAGAATATTTTAAGTTATTAACCCTTTTCAAAACGCAGCAGCAAGAAAGAGACATTTTGGAAATGTTTGTATTTGTCTTCTAAGAATAAGTACTTATTACTCTATTATGGGAATAAGTTATAATGCTTCACCAAACACATCTAACTTATTATATGGCATGCAGTAAAAAGTTGAAAAATTATATTTTACTAAGCAATACACACATTCTTTAGGGAAAAAAATGCTGTGCATGTTGAGACATGTTTAATGTTCTTTTATGCTTTTAATAATGTATATTGTTTTGACAAAAGATTTTTATAAGTATTTTAAACATATCTCTGTATATCGTATTACACAGATATACAACTGTGTATGTGTGTGTGTTTGTATGCATGCATATATTTTGAAGTTATCTGAAAGGAACTTTAGAATATTTAAATGGCAGACCTTATCAATAGATTCTCAACTGATATGTTTTCCTGGTGAGTCACAAGTTTAGACAAAATATTCTTAGTTGAGACCGAAACCATATTATAAGGTCACATGACTAGTTCTACAGATTTTATATCCTCTCCATTTCTTATATTATTTCTTAATTTCAATTCTTTAAAATTATTTCCTAATTGTAATTTTTTGTATGCTCTTAATTTGGGGTCAAACTGTTGTGGTCTTTAAGAACATTAAGAACGGTTGTTACACTATTAAAATGTTATTTTGCTACGATTTATTTATTTCGTATAATATTTCTAATGTTCACTGAGAATTTTAATAATTTTTCACACTGTTAAAATGCTGTGTTAAAATTTCTTTA
>NW_016839157.1:0-310 GCF_001698545.2 Rhinopithecus bieti | reverse complement strand
TTAACAAGTTGACCCCGATAAGAGCACAATCATTTGTGAGAGCGCGGGAACCAATAGAAAACTGCTAAATGTATAGACTTAAAATGTTAACCAATTGTAATGCTGTAACCTAGAGAATTCCCTCGTTCCTCTGCAACTTTACAAGTCCTGTTTACATTAGGCTATAAAAGGCAAGCGCACGCATTGTTCGAGGCCCCTCTTGTGTGTTGTAGAACGGGGGGGACCAAGTTCGAACTTGCATTAAAGATCCTTGCCGCTTGGCTTTGACTCTGGTCTCTGGTGGTCTTCTTTGGGGAATAAACGGTCTGGG
>NW_016839156.1:0-264 GCF_001698545.2 Rhinopithecus bieti | reverse complement strand
TATTCACAGTGTAGGTTAAGTTTAGCCCTTGGCGGATAAATGTGAGCCATGAGAAGGGGTCTCTATTGTCCAGAGAGAAGTTTGACAGCCTTAAGGAAGACAACTGGCAGAACTATATACTACTGAGTGTGTTTGGCTGTCTTGTGACCAAGTTTCAGTGATGAAAAAAAATTGCCATACAGTTGGTGGACTAGCAAAGGTCTGAGTGTATGAGTGAGACAGCAATATAGGTATAAAATGAGACTTCATTTTCAGTGTAGTCGC
>NW_016839155.1:0-264 GCF_001698545.2 Rhinopithecus bieti | reverse complement strand
TCGGGTGCACTGTTGGGTGCAACACTGCCAGAGGTGAGGTGCCCGGTTGGGGCGCTATTGGGTGCTTCACTGCCTGCAGTGGGCAGGGGGTATGTTATCCAGGGCATCATTGCCTGCATCTGGGAGCTGGATGGGGGCGCTAACTATCGAGGGCTGCACTGCCCATAGCTCGGAGTGTGTTGGGGACACTATCTGGGGCTGCAATGCTGGTGGTGGGGGACGGGTTAGGGTCACTGTTGGTGGCGGGGAGGGGGATGTTGAGGG
>NW_016839154.1:0-1141 GCF_001698545.2 Rhinopithecus bieti | reverse complement strand
GCGCTGTTCCATGCACCCACAGCGGCAGCCTTTCGCGACCAGAACTCGGACATGCTCAGGCACAAATCAGCCTCTTGGGAGAGCTGCTTACCCACAGAATTCTTTTGTCATTAAGCGGTTGATGTCATTCTTTGAATGAGTGACAGTAATTCCCCACCTCAGGGTGGGCTGCAGGGGAGATTCAGTTGGAAAAATAACCCATGAGGCTTTGTGCCTCTGGGAGTCCTGATGCCCCACCCACATTTTCCTTCCCATGCCCAGGATTGTCTAAGACAAAGGGCAAGTCTTAAAGCCTTACGGCATCTTAAGTCTTAGATCGCAATTAGAGAGAGACCCAGTACAGGTGGAACAGTGAAATCCTCAGAATTCTGCACTGGCCCTTCAAGAAGGCAGTTGTGGGCTCTTTGGACCCTTGACAGGTTTCTGTTCTCTGTCCTTCCTAAGCACAAAGATGGAAATTCTTCCCATTGTCTGTTTCTCTCCCCATCTCGGCTTCTACACAATGCAAAGTGGCCCTCTAACTAGAGCCCATGTTCTCTTTTGAATACATCAACCAATTATTTTGGGAGAAAAGAATCTGCCAAAGAAACGAAGTATAGGTTGGAATGGTTTAATCAAGCCTGTGTTTGTTCAACAAAGTGCGCTTTTAAATTTCATCTGAAGTGCTCAAGTGAAAATTTCCCAGTGGGTGTTAAACTTTGGTGTATAGACTCTCATGTGGCTCCCAGTCTCAAGTCCACACCCCCACTTCATGCTTTTACTCTTGGCTGAGTCCCATGGAGGCCGGTTAGGGAATCCTGCAGGATCCGCCCTTGACCAGGACAGACAGACAGATGGCTGGCTGGCTGGCTGGAGAATACTTTGCTTATGTCATTCAGAGACAAGCATTTCTTGAGCACCTGCTGTGGGGGCTCGGCCAGGTCCTGCTGATGGTGCAGTGGTGTGAGTCCAGCCCACAGTTCCTGCCCTCATGGAATTTGCAGCCTAGTGAGGACTGCAAGTCAAATAACCACAAGGTAACTGCAGGGAGAGACACCGGGGTGATTTCTATGAAGAGAGGACATGGGGTGCCCCGAGAGCCCCTGACAGAGGGAACTTTGCCATCCTAGAAACCAGGCGGCGTTTTCATGAGGAAATGACA
>NW_016839153.1:0-654 GCF_001698545.2 Rhinopithecus bieti | reverse complement strand
GAAGGCCGGGCGCGGTGGCTCAAGCCTGTAATCCCAGCACTTTGGGAGGCCGAGACGGGCGGATCACGAGGTCAGGAGTTCAAGACCATCCTGGCTAACACGGTGAAACCCCGTCTCTACTAAAAAATACAAAAAAACTAGCCGGGCGACGTGGCGGGCGCCTGTAGTCCCAGCTACTCGGGAGGCTGAGGCAGGAGAATGATGTAAACCCGGGAGGCGGAGCTTGCAGTGAGCTGAGATCCAGCCACTGCACTCCAGCCCGGGTGACAGAGCGAGACTCTGTCTCAAAAAAAACAAAAAACAAAAAAACAAAACTTATTATTGAAATAATGTTTTTCACTTTCCACAAGATGGCACCAAAAGTGAAGAAGGAAGCTCCTGCCCCTCCTAAAGCCAAAGCAAGCAAAGGCTTTAAAGGCCAAGAAGGCAGCGTTGAAATGTGTCCACAGCCCCCCCCCAAAAAAGATCTGCACCTCCCCCACCTTCCAGCGTCCCAAGACACTAGGACTCCAGCCCAGATATCCTGGGACGAGCACCCCCCGGAGAAACAAGCTTGACCACCATGCTATCATCAAGTTTCCACTGACCACTGAGTCAGCCGTGAAGAAGATAGAAGACAACAGCATGCTTGTGTTCACTGTCGATGTTAAAGCC
>NW_016839152.1:0-870 GCF_001698545.2 Rhinopithecus bieti | reverse complement strand
CCACTTTCCGTCGCATTGAGGCGTACGCTAATAACGGAAATATCCTTAGTAGAAAAAGTGAAAGAAGCTTTCCGAGAAACTTCCTTGTGGTCTGTGAATTCATCTATTAGAGTTACAACTTAGTCCTCATGTACCGGTTTACTAACAGTCTTTTCGTGGAATATTAAAAATCATATTTTTGGGAACACATTCGAGCCCATTTTGAAAAAGGAAATATCCGCAGATAATAACTAGAGAGAAGTTTCCTGAGCGATTTCTTTCTGATGTTGACATCATCACACGGATTTCCACCCTTTCCTTCTTGAACAGTTTGCTAACACTGTTGTTGTGGATTCTGCAAAGTGATATTTGGGAGCTCAGTGAGAGCTATGGTGAAAAAGGAAATATCTTCAGATAAGAACTGGAAAGAAGACTTCTGGGAGAATGCACTTCGATGTATGAATGTAACTCACAGAGTTATACGTTTCTCTTCAGTGATCAGGTAGCCCACTCTGTTTTCTTGATATATGCAATGGCATACTTCTTACCACAATGAAACTTAAGGTTACAAAGGAAATATCCTCATATGAAAACTAGAAAGAAGCTTTCTTAGAAACTTCTTGGTGATGTGTGAATTCATCTCACAGAGTTACACTTATGTTTCCTGGAAGAGTCCATTAACACTGTCTTTGAGGAACCTGAGAAGGGCTACTTTTCATCGCATGGAGGCCCACGTTGATAAAGGAAAAATCATCAGTTCAAAACGTGAAAGAAGCTTTCTGAGAAACTTCTTTGTGATCTGTTAATTCATCTCTCAGGGTTACAAATTAGTACTCATGAAGCAGTTTGCTAACCGTCTTTTCGTGGAATCTGCAAAGTGATATTTGGGAG
>NW_016839151.1:0-657 GCF_001698545.2 Rhinopithecus bieti | reverse complement strand
GCACACACATATTATATATATAAATATATATACATATATATACATTTTTTTGAGACAGAGTCTCGCTCTGTCATCCAGGCTGGAGTGCAGTGGCGCAATCTTGGCTCACTGCAAGCTCTGCCTCCCGGGTTCACGCCATTCTCCTGCCTCAGCCTCCTGGATAGGTGGGACTACAGGTGCCCGCTACCACGCCCAGCTAATTTTTTGTATTTTTAGTAGAGACGGGGTTTCACTGTGTTATCCAGGATGGTCTCGATCTCCTGACCTTGTAATCCACCCGCCTCGGCCTCCCAAAGTGCTGGGATTACAGACTGCCGCGCCTGGCCAACATACATACATATATTTTGAGACAGAATCTTGCTCTGTTGCCCAGGCTGGAGTGCAGTGGTGCAATCTCGGCTCACTGCAACCTCCGCCTCCTGGGTTCAAGGGATTCTCCCGTCTCAGCCTCCCAAGTAGCTGGGATTACAGGCGCACACCACCATGCCCGGCTAATTTCTGTATTTTTAGTAGAGACGGGGTTTCACCATGTTGGCCAGGCTGGTCTCAAACTCCTGACCTCAGGAGATCTGCCCGTCTCGGCCTCCCGAAGTGCTGGGATTACAGGCGTGAGTCACTGCACCCAGCCCTTTTAATTTTATATTTATTTATTTTTTA
>NW_016839150.1:0-1208 GCF_001698545.2 Rhinopithecus bieti | reverse complement strand
CGAACAGTTTGCTAACACTGTTGTCGTGGATTCTGCAAAGTAATATTTGGGACTCATTGAGGGCTATGTTGAAAAGGAAATATCCTCAGATCAAAACTGGAAAGAAGCCTTCTGAGAAACTGCATTGCCATGTGTGAATGCAACTCACAGAGTTACACGTTTCTCCTCAGTGATCAGTTTGCTAACACAGTGTTCAGGAAATCTGAAATGGGATTCTTCCCAGCGCAATGATGCTTGCGGTGACAAAGGAAATATCTTCAGAGGAAAAGTACAGAGATGCTTTCTTAGAAACTTCTTGGTGATGTGTGAAAACATCTCACAGTTACACTTATGTTTCGTTTACCAGTCCATTAACACTCTTTTTGAGGAACCTGTGAAGGGCTTCCTTCGATCGCATTGAGGCCTATGCTGATAAAGGAAATATCATCAGTTCAAAACGTGAAAGAAGTTTTCTGAGGATCTTCTTTCTGATCTGTGAATTCATCTCACAGAGTTACAACTTAGACCTCAGGAAGCATGTTGGTAACCCTCTTTTCTTGGAATCTGCAAAGTGATATATGGAGCCCATAGGGGGACATGGTGAAAAAGGAAATATCCTCAGATAATAAGTAGAGAGAAGCTTTCTGAGAGATTGCTTTCTGATGTGTGAATTTATCACACAGAATTCCACACTTCCCTTCTTGGAGCAGTTTGCAAACACTGTTGTCATGGACTCCGCAAAGTGATATTTGGGAGCTCATTGAGGGCTATGGTGAAAAAGCAAATGTCCTCATATCAAAACGGGAAGGAAGCCTTCTGAGAAACTGCATTGCCATGTGTGAATGTAACTCACAGCGTTACACGTTTCTCTCAGTGTCAGTTTGCTAACACAGTTTTCTGGAAAACTACAATTAGATACTTCTTTGGGCAATGAAGCTGGCGGTGACAAAGGAAATATCCTCAGATGAAAATTAGAAAGAAACTTTCTTCGAAACTTCTTGGTGATGTGTGGATTCATCTCACAGAGTTACACTTATGTTTCATGGAGCAGTCCATTAACACTGTCTTTGAGGAACCTGAGAAGGGCTTCTTCGGATCGTATTGAGGCCTACGCTGATAAAGGAAATATCATCAGTTCAAAATGCAAATGAAGCTTTCTGAGAAACTTTCTTATCTGTGAATTCATCTCACAATGTTACACCTTAGAACTCAGAAAGCAGTTTGCTAAC
>NW_016839149.1:0-2142 GCF_001698545.2 Rhinopithecus bieti | reverse complement strand
GAGATGGCTTATCCTGGAGAAGAGGGAATGGGATGTGGCCAGTGCCTTACAATGAACTGAGGGAGTGACCCCAAGAGCACCCCATATGGAGGGAAACTTGCCTGAGCTTATGGAGACTAGACTCCAAGATGTCTCCTGAGGCAATGCAGTCAGGACCATTGCAGGGCCTTTCTGAGCCAACACAGAGCTTTGGAGCTTGGTGGTTGGTGGAGGTGGAGGAGTAGCCCTCCACATCAGTACCCCATGGCCGCAGGTACCAAGGTAACCATCATGAGCATCAGGGCACGTTTCCACATTTTCTGGTGCTGGGAGTCAGATTTTATTTGGTTTAGAAAACTCAACTTGAGGGCCGGATGCGGTGACTCACGCCTGTAATCGCAGCACTTTGGGAGACCGAGGTGGGTGGATCACGAGGTCAGGAGATCAAGACCATCCTGGCTAACACAGTGAAACTCCATCTCTACTAAAAAATGTAAAAACTTAGGCAAGCATGGTGGCAGGTGCCTGTAATCCCAGTTACTTGGGAGGCTGAGGCAGGAGAATGGCATGAACCTGGGAGGTGGAGCTTGCAGTGAGCCGAGATTATGCCACTGCACTCCAGCCTGGGTGACAGAGCAAGACTCCATCTCAAAAAAAAGAAAAAAGAAAAAAAGAAAAGAAAACTCAACCTGAGGCCAGGCGCAGTGACTCACACCTGTAATCCCAATACTTTGAGATGCTGAGGCAGGAGGATCACTTGGGCACAGAAGTTCAAGACCAGCTTGGGCAAGATAGTAGACTCCCATCTCTACAAAACTATTTTTAAAAGTTAGCCAGGCATGGTGGTGTGTGTCTGTAGTCCCAGCTACTCGGAGGCTGAAGTGGGAGGATCTCTTGAACCTGGGAGGTCGAAGCTGCAGTGAGCTGTGATCTCACCACTGCACTCCAGCCTGGGCCACAAAGTGAGACCCTCTCTCATAAATAAATAAATAAATAAATAAATAGGAAAGAAAAAGAAAACTAAACCTGAAGGGAAACAAATTCATACCTGCTTTGTTATAACCTCTACAGAAGATAAATTGGACCTCTTTACACTCATGTCTGCCTCGTACCTTCCTAAGTAAGGCAATCAGTGTTTTTCACACTCTGGACCCTAGCCTGCCCTTTTAGCTTCATTTCCACTTCCATCAATGCTCTCCTCCTAGTTCACACCAAGGACCTCATGCTCCTGCCGCACAGTACACACCTTCCAAGAGCACATGCTCCCACCATCTTTGCTCACATTGCTTCTGCCTAGAAGGCCTTTGCCCCTTTCCACCAGGTATTATCCTACAAAACCCAGCTCATAAAATCTGTGACACATACAGAAAGATTTCATTTGCTGTCCCAGATGTTGTTAACCCTTTTAACTTTTAGCCCTGTTAGCTTGTCTGATAAGAGCTATAATATTTAGTTACCTGTCTCATCAGACAACCTGAGATTCCTTGAGGGCCCTGACACTGAACCCAGTGTCGGGCACAAGGATTTGTTCAACCTGAGTCAAATCAAATTTAATTAGTACTTGATACAAAATAATACTGCTTTTGCTGCTTTCTCACTAGCCTGGTGTTACCATACACAAGAGCATGTCTGGTTTAGAGGGTGAATCACTCAGTTATCCAGTAGTCAATGGCCAGCATAGAGCCTCAAGGAACAGGTCTCCTCCCATACCCAGACATCTAGATGTCAGTAGTTTCTCTGGAGTCTGTTTATAGCACATATGTACTCAGGATGATGTTTGGATTCACAATCTCATTTTTTTTCATACCGAAATTCACAGGCTAAAGTTCCCTTCCCTTAACTCAGACAAGCCTTGACACTTAAAGCTGATTTAGAAAGCATTTCCTATCTGGATTATCTTTATTAGGACCATTTCCTCTTCTACAGCACCTTTCTGCCCCTTACCCAGGAAGCAAACAAACAAACCTGGAGACACTTCTTTCTAGTTCTCAAAAGGAAATGTGAGGCTTTGCGAAACAACTATGTTGACTCAAAGGAGGTGAGGGGCAGGGGATGTTAAAGAAAAGTAGACAAGACCGGGCACGGTGGCTCATGTCTGTAATCCCAGCACTTTGGGAGGCCGAGGTGGGTGGATGAGGTCCAGAGATCGAGACCATTCTGGTG
>NW_016839148.1:0-3012 GCF_001698545.2 Rhinopithecus bieti | reverse complement strand
TTTTAGTAGAGACGGGGTTTCACCATGTTGGCCAGGCTGGTCTCGAACTCCTGACCTCATGATCCGCCCACCTCGGCCTGCCAAAGTGCTGGGATGACAGGCGTGAGCCACAGCGCCCAGCCTACATGTTTTATATAATGTTATTTGATATAACAACTTGGAAAGGACAAAATGATAGAAATGGAGAATAGATTAGTGGCTGCAAGGGTTAGGAATGGGAAACGGTGGGAAGGAGGTATATGTTTATTAAAGGGTAACGAGAGGGAGGCTTGTGGTGATGGAACTCTTTGTATCTTGACTATAGTGACAGATACACAAAACCTACACGTGTGACAAAACTGCACAGAACTAAATACACACAAATGAAGTACAAGTGGGGAAGTCTAAATCAGATTGGTTGACTGTATCAATGTTAACATTCTGGCTGTAATATTACACAATAGTTTTGGAAGATGTTACCATGGCGTAACTGTAGAAAGGGTACGTTTCTACATGATCTATTATTTCTTACGACTGCAGGTGAATCTACAATTATCTCATAAGAAAAAGGGCGTGGTGGCTCACACCTGTAATCCCAGCACTTTAGGAGGCCAAGGCAAGCAGATCACTTGAGGCCAGGAGTTTGAGACCAGCCTGGCCAACATGGTGAAAGCCCATCTCTACTAAAAACACAAAAATTAGCCAGTTGTGGTGGCACACTACTCAGGAGTTACTCAGGAGGCTGAGGCAGAAGAATCGCTTGAACCCAGGAGGCAGAGGTTGCAGTGAGCCGAGATCACACCACTGCACTCCAGCCTGGGTGATGGAGTGAGACTCTGTCTCAACAACAACAAGAAGACTGCAAGGGAATAATGTTCTGTTTGGGAAAGAGATTGGATGTAAATAGGGGGTCTGGTAGCTGGGCGTGGTAGCTCACACCTATAATCCCAACACCTTGGAAAACTGAGGCAAGAGGGTCACTTGAACCTAGGAGTTCGAGACCAGCCTGGGCAATATAGCGAGATTCTGTATCTATAAAAAGTGAAAAAAATTAGCTGGGCACGGTAATGCATGCCTGTGGTCTCAACTACTCAAGAGGCTGAGGCAAGAGGATCAATTGAGCATCCAGAAGTTGAGGCTGCAGCGAGCCATAATCATGCCACTGCACTCCAGCCTGGGCAACAGGGCAAGATTGTGTCGCTAAAAATCTTTAAAATAAAATAAAAGAATAAATAGAATATATAAAAGTAAATGAAAATTAAAATAGGGGTCTGGAGCTGGTAGGGAAGAAACAGAGCTGTATGGGAGAAAACACTACTTTCCCTTGTTGATATGGGGTCTGTGTCCCCTTTTTCTCCTCTTATTTTCATTTGCATTCTTGCTCTGATTGACTTCCTTCTCAAGTGCCTCTTCTCTCTGACTTTCCCTGTCTCATTATTTTCCTCAACTCATTATTTTCCCTCTTTGCTTTGCTAAAAGACTCTATCCCTGCATCTTATTCAGAGCACACTGACCACACTGGACAGGAGTTACAAGAGGGAAGAGGTTCTCACAGAATCCTGCATTTCTGAAACACTTAAGCTACAAAGGTAGGTGAATATCAGAGTCCAATAGTCACATATTACACAGAGGAAAACTGAGGTGCTGAGAAGGGAAGTAACTTGTGTCACTCACAGAGGGAATTTTTGGTAAAGTTGAAATATGAACCTGGGACCCACTAGGACAGCTTCCCTAATTTTTTTTTTTAAGACAGGTTCTCACTCATCACCCAGGCTGGAGTTTGGTGGCATGATCAAAACTCACTGTGGTCTTGACATCCCAGGCTCAAGTGATCCTCCTGCCTTAGCCTCCCGTGTAGCTAGGACTGCAGGAGTGTGCCACCATGCCTGGCTAATTTTTTTTTGTAGTTTAATTTTGTAGAGATGGGGTCTGGATATGTTGCCCATCTGGTCTCAAACTCCTGGACTCAAGTGGTCCTCCTACCTTGTGCTCCCAAAGTGCTGGGATTAGAGGCCTGAGCCACTGCGCCTAGCCCTAGTTTCCGTAATGTTCAACAGATGGAGCTCACTAGTTGGAGAGAAAGAGGTTCCTGGGGGCAATCAATTAAAACACAGAGAAATTAGAGCAACATGGTAAGAGAAATAACTAACCAGGTGCAGTGGTTTGCGCCTGTAATCCTAACACTTTGGGAGGTCAAGGCAGGAGGATCACTTGAGCCTCGGAGTTTGAGACCAGCCTGGGCAATATGGCAAAACTCCATCTCTACAAAAAATAAAAAATTAGCTGAGCATGGTGGTGCATGCCTGTAGTCCCAGCTACTCAGGAGGCTGAGGTAGGAGGATCTCTTGAGCCTAGGAATTCGAGGCTGCAATGAGCCATGATTGTGCCACTGCATTTCAGCCTGGGTGACAGAGCAAGAGACTCTGTCTCAAAAGCAGAAAGAAAAGAATGAAAAAGAAAAAGAAAAGAAAGAAAGGAAGAGAAAAAAAGAAAAAGAAAAGAGAAAGGAGGAAAGAAAGAGGGCAGCCAGGTGCAGTGGCTCATGCCTGTAATCCCAGCACTTTGGGAGGCTGAGGCAGGAGAGTCATTTGAACCAAGGAGGCAGAGGTTGCAGTGAGCTGAGATTACACCATTGCACTTCAGCCTGGGCAACAAGAGCAAAACTCCATCTCAAAAAAAAAAACAAAATGAACAAACAAAAAGAGAGAGAGAGGGAGAAAGAAGAAAGAAAGAGGGAGGGAGGAAGAGGAAAGAAGGAAGGGAGGGAAAGATATAGTTATTAAGTAATTATGAGCCAGAGTTATAAACTAGCCAGATGGTTTTGTGATAGAATTTGGGTAGAATGAAAATCTCAAGAGGTTAAATTCCTAAGAGGCAACTCTTCTCTCTTACTAACTATGGATTATTTTAAATGCACCAGATACCCCTCCTCAAGATGTAATGTTATACCATAAATGCTATGGGGAGAAACTGCCCAAATGAACAGACCAGCGCTCACACTGAGAGTAGGAATAGGGAGTAGACTATTTTGAG
>NW_016839147.1:0-1105 GCF_001698545.2 Rhinopithecus bieti | reverse complement strand
CCAAAACAACAAAACAAACAATGTGGTATATCCATTCCCTGGAATATTATTCAGCCATAAAATGAATGAATTTTTTTTTTTTTTTTTTTTTTTGAGACAGAGTCTCACTCTGTCGCCCAGGCTAGAGTGCAGTGGCACGATCTCAGCTCACTGAAACATCTGCCTCCCATGCTCAAGTGATTCTCCTACCTCAGGCTCCAAGTAGCTGGGATTATAGGTGCACACCACCACGCCTGGCTAATTGTATTTTTAGTAGAGATGGGGTCTCACTGGGTTGGCCAAGCTGCTCTCAAACTCCTGACCTCAAATGATCCACCTGCCTCGGCCTCCCAAAGTGCTGGGATTACAGGCATGAGTCACCACACCCGGCCCCAAAATACTGATATTGATACATGCCACAACTTGGATGAATCCTGAAAACATGCTAAGTAAAAGCCACAAAAGACCATATATTGAACCATTCCCTTTATATGAAATGGCCAAAATAGTGAAATCTATAGGGAAAGAACATGTGTCAGAGGTTACCTTGGTCTGGGAGGAGGGGGAAGGATGGGATGATTGGTGGGTGGCAGCTGAAGGGTTTGAGATTTCTTTGGGGGGGTATTAAAAGTGACTGTGGTGATAGTTATACAACTATGAATATACTAGGAACCATTGAATTGTACACTTTAAATAAATGAATTCTATCTCAGTAAAAGCTGTTACCAAAAACAAAACAAAACAAAAATGCCAAATAGGAAACAAAAGCCAGGGCAGCTATCTTAATAACTTATAAGGCTGATGTAATGTTGATCCCAAACCAGATAAAAATGAAAATAGTTCCATTTTGCTTAGCAATATGTATTCACATTTAAAAATATTCGGGACCAAATTCAATGGTATCTTTAAAAAGAAAAAACATGACCAAGTAGACTTTGAGGAATACCAGCATGACTCAAAATAGGAAAATCTATGACAGTGATAGACAAAGGGAAAAAACAAAATCAAGATTATCTTTTTGTTTTTGAGACCAAGTTTCACTCTTTTTGCTCAGGCTGGAGTGCAATGGCTCAATCTGCGCTCACTGCAACCTCTGCCTTCCAGGTTCATGCAATTCTCCTGCCTC
>NW_016839146.1:0-225 GCF_001698545.2 Rhinopithecus bieti | reverse complement strand
ATTATATCCATTATATCTATATTTTATATCTGTATCTATTATGTCTGTGTTTTATACCTATGTCTATTATATCTGTTATATTTATATTATATAACTATATCTATAATATCTGTATTTTATACCTGTATCTATTATGTCTATAATGTGTATATTTTATACCTATAACTATTATATCTATTATGAGTATATTTTATATCTATATCTATTATATCTATTATGTCTATA
>NW_016839145.1:0-1837 GCF_001698545.2 Rhinopithecus bieti | reverse complement strand
TTCAAGTGATTCTCCTACCTCAGCCTCCTGAGTAGCTGGCATTACAGGTGCCTGCCACCTCGCCCAGCTAATTTTTGTATTTTTAGTAGAGACGGGGTTTCACCGTGTTGGCCAGGCTGGTCTCGTACTCCTGACCTCAAGTAATCCACCCACCTCGGCCTCCCAAAGTGCTGGGATTACAGGCGTGAGCCACTGCGCCCAGCCCAAAAAAGTATATGTTTGCTGAGCCCTTTAATTGTTGAAAATGATCGTTGAAAAAAAGAAAAATTAATGACAGGACTAGGAATGTACACCAGCCAGGAAGTAGAATTAAGAAAGTTTAAATGCAATGGATGAAAACTATAGGCAGGCTGGGTGCAGTGGCTCACGCCTGTAATCATAACACTTAGGGTGGCCAAGGCCAATGGATTACTTGAGCTCAGGAGTTTGAGACCAGCCCGGGCAACATAGTGAAACCCCATCTCTGCAGAAAAATACAAAAATTAACAGGGCATGGTGGCTCACGCCTGCACTCCTAGCTACTTGGGGGATGAGGCAGGAGGATTGCTTGAGCCCAGGAGGCAGAGGTTGTAGTGAGCCCAGATCGCTCCACTGCACTCCAGCCTGGGTGACAGAGTCAGATCCTGTCTCAAAACAAAAAAGAACATTATAGGCAAAGAAATACAGATTTCTTTAATACTTAAAAGAGAATTATTGTGAAGTTGATATGAATTAATGTGAAATAAGACTACCAATGCCAGGCTCAGTGGCTCACACCTGTAATCCCAGCACTTTGGGAGGCTGAGGCGGGAGGATCACCTCCGGTCAGGAGTTTGAGACCAGCCTGGCCAACATGGCGAAACCTCATCTCTACTAAAAATACAAAAATTAGCTGGGTGTGGTGGTGCACCTGTAATGCCAACTACTCAGGAGGCTGAGGCAGAAGAATTGCTTGAAACTGGGTGGTGGAGGTTGCAGAAGATTGCGCCACTACACTCCATCCTGGGTGACAGAGCAAAACTCCATCTCAAAAAAAAAAAAAAGACTACCACACTAATGTGGTATTTTAGGAGTTTTTCTTTTTTCGTTTTTTTTTTTGAGATGGCCCGGCTTTTCTTTTTTATCATATGATCTCTAACTGATGTATGTGACACAGTAATACAAAACTATCTGAGCTATAAAAGAAATATGAAAGGCTTCTGTTTTCTTTTGTAGGCCTTCTGGAACTTTGCCTCAGACTCAGATACCAATGAGTCCTAATCATACCAATATCCCTACTCATTGCCTGCTTGTTTTTGGATTTACACATTTGACTTTCTCATCTCATATCCTAGAAAAGTATTTAGTAAGAGTTGGATCTGGCCAGGTGGGGTGGCTAATGCCTGTAATCCTAGCACTTTGGGAGGCTGAGGCGAGTGGGTCACCTAAGGACAGGAGTTGGAAAGCAGCCTGGCCAACATGGTGAAACCCCGTCTCTACTAAAAATACAAAGACTAGCTGGGTGTGGTGGCGGGCGCCTATAATCCCAGCTACTCGGGAGGCTGAGGCAGGAGAATCGCTTGAACCCTGGGGGCAGAGGTTGCTGTGAGCCAAGATTGTGCCACTTCCCTCCAGCCTGGGTGAAAGAGCAAAACAACAAAAGAAAAAAAGAGTTGGATTTAATTTTCTAAGCATTGGGTTAAATTTGTAATGCTAGATAACATGATACCCTAAGATAAGCCAAGCATTATAAAGATGGATCTGATGATTGCCAGGAATGTATTATCTATGCAGTAATGATAACACATGGAAACAAAGCCATGTTTTCTCCCATTTTTAAAAACATGTTTTGATGATGAAGGATATAAAATACAGAGTC
>NW_016839144.1:0-742 GCF_001698545.2 Rhinopithecus bieti | reverse complement strand
TACATAGTAATGCACATAGTAATGCACAAAATTCATGTGCACACACCTATCTCAAACATCAACCAGCTACCTTAGTATACCACATGTGTTATAAGCCACATCCATCCACAGCTGCTGTTACAACTTTCCATCCTAATTCAAATAACCCTCCTTACACCACTCACATCCTTTCCAATGCCCACTTCCTCACACAACCTTTAGGTCTTTTTTAAAGTAACGTGCCATATTTGTTGTGGTATTTATATATTTCTTAACAAGTTAACATGTGTAAAACTGTGTTACCATTTTTTTCTTGGGGGTTCTATCTTTTTTTAGATAGGAGCATTTTTAAGGGTCAACATTTTAGTATTGTGCCCTATTCCCTTTTCCCATAAGCCTGGTGGTTTTTGTTACATGATTTTACATAGTACTTTGATTTTTTAGGAGTGCATACGTCACTTTATAGCAGAACTGACTATATTTTCCTTACTGAAATGTCCTTGTTTCATAATCACGTGATACTATTTTCGTAACACAATACTTTCTCTTACCTCTCTGGCTATATGAGATATATTAAAAGTCCTATTCTGATTCCTTCATTAATTTTGCTTTTTAGGGATAAGTCTATATTGGCTGAATTTGTTTTTTCTCTTTTATCATGGGGCTCATCTCAAAGTTTGGTTATTCTTAATTGTGCATTCGTCTTTGTTGAACTATCTTTATGACTGCCTGCCACCTCTGTTTGTGCTGGGAGAGGCAGGGA
>NW_016839143.1:0-655 GCF_001698545.2 Rhinopithecus bieti | reverse complement strand
AGTGCCACCAAACTGTTCCATGAAAAGAATCATGTAACTCTGTGAGATGAATTCACACATCACAAAGCAGTTTTTCAGAAAGCTTCTTTGTGCTTTTTCTGTAAGGAAATTTCTTTTGTCACCATAGACGTTAATGCACTCCCTTATATCCTATTGCAAATTCCATGAAAACAGTATCACCAAACTTGGCAAAGAAAAGAACATTGTACCACTGTGAGGTGAATTCACACATCACAAAGCAGGTTCACAGAAAGCTTCTTTCTATTTTTTTTCTGAGGATATTTCCTTTTTCACTATAGGCAACATTGCACTACAAAATATCCCTGTGTAAATCCCACAAAAACATTGGTACCAAACGGCTCCATGAAAAGAAAGTTTTAACTCAGTGAGATAAATTAACACATCATGAAGAAGTTTCTCAGAAGCTTGTTTGCAGTTTTTACATGAGTATATTTCCTTTGTCACCATAGTCTTCAATGCGATCCAAAATATCCCTTCTCATATTCCCCAAAACACTGCTACCAAAATGATTCATGAAAAGAATCATGTAGCTCTGTGAAATGAATTAACACATCACAAAGTGGTTTCTCAGAAAGCGTCTTTCTTGTTTTTAAATGAGGATATTTCCTTTGTCACCATAAGCTTCAATGCGCTT
>NW_016839142.1:0-523 GCF_001698545.2 Rhinopithecus bieti | reverse complement strand
GCAGGGAAACCCACTCCTGTGAGGAGAAAACCATCAAGTACCACAGGAGCCACATCCACTGGCAGCGTCTGCTGAGCCCAATTAGTGACAACAGCAGCCGGAACCCCCACGTAGCACGCACCGACTCCGAACCTGCCCCACACACCACAAGGCCGACCATCCTGAAGCTCAGTTTCCACTCATCAGGGGCCTCTTCCAGGAGAGCTCAGCATGTCTATCTTCCCTGGACTCACAGAAAGGTGAGGGACTCAGCTCCGAGTGTGAGCAGAGTCAAGCTCCCACTAGCTGTGCAGACAACCTCCCTAGCCCTGGCCTGGGAAGGGGCCAAGCCCAAACAGCCATCTTTTGCAGACACGGGTACAGAATTCAGCCAGCTCTCTCAATAGAGTCGTGACAGGTCAACTCCAGGCTCCTCAGTGCTCTGGGGTTCACCTCGGGCCAATGCACCTTTGAAACGTGGCTGTGGACTCCTCTAGGCTGCTCGGTGTCACGGCCCATTTCATTCCGACACTGCAGGCCCCTG
>NW_016839141.1:0-1549 GCF_001698545.2 Rhinopithecus bieti | reverse complement strand
TATCTGAGGATATTTCCTTTTTCACCATGGACCCCTATGGGCTCCCAAACTGCTTCCTGAGAACTCAGGTGTAACCCTGTGAGAGGAATTCACAGATCACAAAGAAGTTTCTCAGAAAGCTTCTTTCACGTTTTGAACTGATGATATTTCTTTTATCAGCGTAGGCCTCAATGCGATCCAAAGAAGTCCTTCTCAGTTTCCTCCAAAACACTGAAAATGGACTGCTGCATGGACCATAAGTGTAACTCTGTGAGATGAATTCACACATCACCAAGAAGTTTCTACGAAGCTTCTTTCTAGTTTTCATCTGAGGATATTTCCTTTGTCACGGCAAGGTTCATTGCGTTCAGAAATATCCCATTGCAGATTTCCAGAAAACTGTGTTAGCAAACTGAACACTGAAGAGAAACGTGTAAATCTGGGATTTGAATTCTCAAATCAAAATGCAGTTTCTCAGAAGGTTTCTTTGCACTTTTGATCTGAAGATATTTCCTTTTTCTCCATAGCCTTCAATGCGCTCCTAAATATCACTTTGCAGAACACAAGATAACAGAGTTAGAAAAATGTTCCGAGAAGGGATGGGTGGAACTCTGTGTGATGAAGTCACACATTAGAAAGCAAGCTCTCAGTAAGCTTCTCTATAGTTATTATCTGAGGATATTTCCTTTCTCAACATGGGCCCCTATGGGCTCCTAAATCTCACTTTGCATATTCCATGAAAAGAGTGTTAACAAACTGCTTCCTGAGAACTAAGCTGTTAGTGAATGGAATTCGCAGATCACAGAGAAGTTTCTCAGAAAGCTTCTTTTGCGTTTTGAACTGATGATATTTAATTTATCAGCGCAGGCCCCAGTGCGATCCAAAGAAGTCCTTCCCAGGTTCCTCAAAAACAGTGATAATGGACTGCTGCATGAAACATAAGTGTAACTTTTGAGATGAATTCACACATCCCCCATAAGTTCCTAACCAAGCTTCTATCTAGTTTTCATCTGAGGATGTTTCCTTTTTCACAATAGCCTTCAATGCGCTTCTAAGTATCACTTTGCAGAACACAAGATAACAGAGTTAGCAAACTGTTCCAAGAAGGGAAGGGTGGAACTGTGTGTGATGAAGTCACACATCAGAAAGCACTCTCTCAGTAAGCCTCTCTCTAGTTATTATCTGAGGACATTTCCTTTTTCACCATGGGCCACTATGGGCTCCCAAATCTCAATTTGCAGATTCCAGGAAAAGAGTGTTAGCAAACTGCGTACTGAGAAAACAGCTGTAACTCTGTGAATGGAATTCACAGATCACAAAGAAGTTTCTCAGAAAGCTTCTTTCCCATTTTGTAATGATGATACTTCCTTTATCAGCGTTGGCCTCAATGCGATCCAAAGAAGTCCTTCTCAGGTTCCCCAAAAACAGTGATAATGGACTGCAGCAAGAAACAGAAGTGTAACTCTGTGAGGTGAATTCACACATCACTAAGAAGTTTCTACGAAAGCTTGTTTCTAGTTTTAATCTGAGGATATTTCCTTTGTCACCACAAGCTTCATTGCGTTCAGAA
>NW_016839140.1:0-655 GCF_001698545.2 Rhinopithecus bieti | reverse complement strand
CCCCAGAGTGGGTACTTTTCTGTTTTTTTGGTTGTTGTTGTTGTTTTCAGTATATATATTTTTTTGAGACAGAGTCTTGCTCTGTTGCCCAGGCTGGAGTGCAGTGGTGCAATCTCTGCTCACTGCACCCTCCACCTCCCAGGTTCAAGTGATTCTCGTGCCTCAGC
Organism: Rhinopithecus bieti; assembly: GCF_001698545.2. Taxonomy (NCBI): domain Eukaryota; kingdom Metazoa; phylum Chordata; class Mammalia; order Primates; family Cercopithecidae; genus Rhinopithecus; species Rhinopithecus bieti. Next base: position 488 of record NW_016839140.1, on the reverse strand, counting down.
CTCCCAAGTAGCTGGGATTATAGGTGCGCACCACCACGCCCAGCTAATTTTTGCATTTTTAGTGGAGACAGGGTTTCACTGTGTTGGCCAGGCTGGTCTTGAACTCCTGGACCTCAAGTGATCTGCCCATCTCAGTCTCCCAAAGTGCTGGGATTACAGGCTTGAGCCACCAGCCCTGCCTAGAGTGGGCACTTCTCTAAAGTTAAATACACTGATACCATTTTTCTGCCTTATGACGTAGCCTCACTGTATAGGTGAGTGCCTTGAAAGTTCAGAGGATTAGAGGTAATGATCATTTTTTTCCTTAAAGAGAAATTTACCGGTAAAGCTGAGTATGAAATTCACATTTCTGATTTATGGGCTTTGTTAGATGTAATTACTTTTCGGACATTTAGTTTTTGACATTTTTTTTTTTTTTTAAAATACTGTGTGTGTGCTACGTGTATCTTGGTGAAAACCTTTGTGCCTGTAGCTTTTATTGTTGGTAT
>NW_016839139.1:0-686 GCF_001698545.2 Rhinopithecus bieti | reverse complement strand
CTCTGTCACCCAAGCTGGAGAGCAGTGGGGCTATCTCGGCTCACTGCAACCTCTGCTTCCTGGGTTCAAATGATTCTCCTGCCTCAGTCTCCTGAGTAGTTGGGATTACAGGCGCACACCATCAAGCTTGGCTAATTTTTGTGTTTTTTGATAGAGAAGGTATTTCTCCATGTTGGCCACGCTGGTCTTGAACTCATGACTTCAAGTGATCTGCCCACCTCTCCCTCCCAAAGTGCTGGGATTACAGGTGAGCCACTGCACCTGGACTGTTAGTGAAATCCTTGTTAGAACAACTCGACAAAATTCTTGCTGAAAGCAGGACAGGGTAAGAAGATAGTGAGGGTGGTCAGATATCGAGGGTAGGGGATTTTCACTAAATTGACAAGATTCTTGCTCAAACTGGATTCCACAAGGACAGAGAGGGAAGTCCAGTGTGAGGCCTAGTCAGAAGGGACTCAGAGGAGTTCGACTAAAGTTTTGATCAACGGAGACTTTGTTAGGAAAGGACATTTAATACCTTTTTAAAAAATTTCTTCCATTTTGCTGGGCGCAGTGGCTCACACCTGTAATCCCAGCACTTTGGGAGGCCGAGGTGGGTGGATCACCTGAAGTGAGGAGTTTGAGACCAGCCTGGCCAACATAGAGAAACCTCCTCTCTACTAAAAATACAAAAAAATTAGATGGGC
>NW_016839138.1:0-1788 GCF_001698545.2 Rhinopithecus bieti | reverse complement strand
ATGAACCCAGGAGGCGGAGCTTGCAGTGAGCCGAGATTGCGCCACTGCACTCCAGTCCCGGCGACAGAGGGAGACTCCATCTCAAAAAAAAAAAAGTAAACAATATGTGTAATATAATACCATATTTATAATAAAAAAAATGTTGAGAAATCCTGAAAAAATCTGGAGGAACATACAATAAACTTAATTATGTTTATTGTTGAGAATCTTTCCAGAGCTGCATGGCCTTCTTGCTAATGTGCATTGCACCTCAGGAATTGCTTGTCCCATATCATGGCCTCCAGTGCCTGATGAAGGCTTAGCATGCTATAAATGGGTCATTATGACCCCCTAACTTTCAGTGACTTTATTAAAGTAACCCTGTAGCTGGGTACGGTGGCTCATACCTATAATCCTACCACTTTGGGAGGCAGAAGCAGGTGGATCACTTGAGCCAGTCTGGGCAACATAGTGAAACCCTGTGTCTACAAAAGAAAATACAAAAATTAGTTGGGCATGGTGGTGCATTCCTGTAGTCCCAGCTACTCAGGTGGATCACTTGAACCTGGGAGGTTGAGGCTGCAGCGAGCCGTGATAGCAACAGTGACAGCCCCTGTCTCAAAAAAAAAAAAAAAAAAAAAGCAACACTGAAGTCATCACAATGGATTCTAAGAGAAGGGTGGCCTGACCATAATAATGTTCTCTATCCCCACAACAGAGAGCTGTCAGTCACTTCCTTGAGCTCCCTCACCTCCAAGGCCAATTTCTCTCCGCATCCCTCCACACAGGAGATATTCCAGTAGGGTGTTGGTTTTCTGTGCCTGGGTACAAAATGGTGATTCCCTAACTAGTTACTAAGAAATCTGTCTTTATTACCACTCTTCCTGTGCGTCATAAGTAGAGGAGTGGTGGAGAATTGTGGGGGAAGGACATGTTTGGTTTTGTGTGGCTATGGGTTTTATAGAAAGGCAGTCTTAAGATGTGTGTCTGACTTCTCTGGCTTCTCACTCGTTACCAGATTCTTCCATGGTACTGTGCACAGCTATACTTCATTGATCTTCAGTGCTGTCTGTAGTGTTCCGCTGAGTGAATATACCACAATTTATTCCTTCTGCTACTGATGGGCATTTGGGTTGTTTCCAACTTGGGGTTATTATAAATAATGCTGCTGTGAACATTCTTGTACGTGTCTACTGCTGTATCTGGGCACGTGTTTCTCATGGGTGTGTATTTTGGAGCAGAATTTCTGGGTTATGAGCTATGCCTATGCTTAACTTAATGCTACTGGGCGCGGTGGCTCATGCCTGTAATCCCAGTACTTTGAGAGGCTGAGGCGGGTGGATCACGAGGTCAGGAGATCAAGACCATCCTGGCCAACATGGTGAAACCCCGTCTCTACTGAAAATACAAAAAATTAGCCAGGCGTGGCAGCGCACACCTGTAGTCTCAGCTACTTGGGAGGCTGAGGCAGGAGAATTGCTTGAACCTGGGAGGCGGAGGCTGCGGCTGCGGTTGCGGCTGCAGTGAGCCAAGATCATGCCACTGCACTCCAGCCTGGGTGACAGAGCGAGACTCTGTCTCAAAAATAATAATAATAATGCCAAACTGTTTTCCAAAATGTTTACACAAGTGCACTCCCTTCAGCAATGTATAAGAGCTTCCCTTATACATTCACCAACAGTTCTCACTGACGGTTGTTACTGTCAGACTTGGAATGTTTAGCCACCTGGATCTGTAGTAGTTGTTCACTGTATTTCATTTTCTTCATTAATGAGGCTAAGCACTTGCTACATGTTTATTGGCTATTTG
>NW_016839137.1:0-654 GCF_001698545.2 Rhinopithecus bieti | reverse complement strand
TGCATTTCCATATGTGAATTCAACTCCCAGAGTTACACCATTCCCTTCAGGGTTCCGTTTGTTAACACAGTTTTCTGGAAATCTGCAATGGGATACTTCTGAACGCAATGAAGCTTGCGGTGACAAGGAAAATATCCTCAAATGAAAACTAGATAGAAGCTTTCTTAGAAACCTGTCGGTGATGTGTGAATTCATCTCACAGAGTTACACTTATGTTTCATGCAGCAATGCATTATCACTGTTTTTGAGGACCCTGAGAAGGACTTCTTTGGATCACGTTGAGGCCTACGCTGATAAAGGAAATATCATCAGTTCAAGACGTGAAAGAAGCTTTCTGAGAAACTTCTTTGTGATCTGTGATTTCCTCTCACAGAGATACAGCTAAGTTCTCAGGAAGCAGTTTGCTAACACTCTCTTCGTGGAATCTGCAAAGTGAGATTTGGGAGCCCATAGGGGCCCATGGTGAAAAAGGAAATATACTCAGATATTAAGTGGGGAGAAGCTTAGTGAGAGATTGCTTTCTGGTGGGTGAGTTCATCACACAGAGTTCCACAATTCCCTTCTTGGAACAGTTTGCTAACTCTTTTTTTTTTTTTTTTTTTGAGAATTTCTTTGTTTTTTTATTTTGTTTTTTATTTTATATTGCATTTTCTT
>NW_016839136.1:0-1544 GCF_001698545.2 Rhinopithecus bieti | reverse complement strand
GATTTTTTTTCTTTTTTTTTTTTGAGACGGAGTTTTGCTCTTGTTGCCCATGCTGGAGTGCAATAGCGCGATCTCCTCTCAGTGCAACCTCCGCCTCCTGGGTTCAAGTGATTCTCCTGCCTCAGCCTCCCGAGTAGCTGGGATTACAGGCATGTGCCACCACGCCGGGCTAATTTTGAATTTTTAGTAGAGACGGGGTTTTTCCATTTTGGTCAGACTGGTCTCGAACTCCCAACCTCAGGTGATCTGCACTCTTCGGCCTCCTAAAGTGCTGGGATTACAGGTGTGAGCCACTGGGCGTGGCCGAATTAGAATTTTTAAAAAGTAGATAATCAGGGACTAGAGCCACTTCATTCTAATTGCCTGCCACTTAATTATTCTTATTTTCACACTCCTCAGAGGACTGATTTTTTTTCCCCCTGCATTTTTTACAGGTATCCCAAGGAGAGTATTATGTGTACTCCCAAACCCCCAATTCCTGCAACCTAACGCTGGCTTGCAGTAAAATATAAAATTTCCAGTTCATTCTTACCTTCCCAAATGTCAATTTTTCCTCTCTGATTCACATTACTATTTGCCCTTTTTTTTTTGAGACGGAGTCTTGCTCTGTTGCCCAGCCTGGAGTGCAGTGGCCTGATCTCGACTCACCGTGACCTCCACCTCCTGGATTCAATTCTCCTGCCTCAGCCTCCCGAGTAGCTGGGACTACAGGCATGCACCACGATGGCTGGCTAATTTTTGTATTTTTAGTAAAGACAGAGTTTCACTATGTTGGCCAGGCTAGTCTCGAACTCCTGACCTCGTGATCTGCCCGCCTCAGCCTCCCAAAGTGCTGGGATTACAGGTATGAGCCACCGTGCCTGGCCTACTATTTGTCCTTTAGTGTACATTTTTGATACCTTATTTTAATTATTTTTTTAACAAAGCATTGGATGGCACTTTTCCTAATATTTGTTTTCTGTTTGTAAATATTTCCCATGAGAAGAAAGCAAAAAATAATCCCCTAACACTGCTTTTTTGTTTTTCCTCCTAGGCCCACAGATTTTATCAGAATGTTTTGGGGTAAAGGTTTTCCTTTGAAAACTTTATGGAATGATGTGTTTTCAGACATTCTTCAGTTTTTTTCCTGGTCCTGGGTTTCAGTACTGTCTGGGAATTAACTGAAATATCCCCCATGGCTATGTCTGCTAGAGTGTCTAGTGAATATCAGCTCCTGGTCATTTTCTCCTGTGGGACAACCTGAGGTATGGAGTGTAGCCTTTCAAGGAAGCAGGCGGATGCCCTGGGGTTGAGAGGAATCTCCTGGCATACTCTTTCTTTGAAAAGCTAACCCTTGAGATATTAAGGTTGTCTTCACCCAACCCAGCTTCCATTTCTTGCTGATCAGCCAATCAGTTGCTGGTATTGCGGGAAAAACATTGAAATAATTTCTGCCCCCTGCTGTTCTCTAAGGGGGAGAACAGTAGTGAAAGAAATATAATGAAAAAATAGTGAAAGAAAATAGTGAGAATCTGTGAAAACAAAATAATATCCGAAAAAAAAAA
>NW_016839135.1:0-224 GCF_001698545.2 Rhinopithecus bieti | reverse complement strand
GCCTCTTCCTAGAACCCCACACATTGCAAAGGATGGAGTCCAGATCTATACCATAAAGAAACGAGGGTGGTTACAGAAAGCACCACGATCTCAGCTGAGTGGCTCTGAGCACCCCAACGTTGGGGCACCTCAGCATCCTGTGTGGCTCAGGCTGTGCCCAGCAGGGAGGCCGGCCCGATGGAGCTGCGGTCTCCACCCTGAGAGCGAAGGCTCCTTCCCCTAGC
>NW_016839134.1:0-1208 GCF_001698545.2 Rhinopithecus bieti | reverse complement strand
TTCCTCAAAACATGGATAATGGACTGCTGCAAACAACATAAGTGTGACGCTGTGAGATGAATGCACACATCACCAAGAAGTTTCTAACAAAGCTTCTTTCTAGTTTTCATCTGAAGATATTTCCTTTGTCACCGCAAGCTTCATTGTGTTCAGAAATATCCCATTTTGCAGATATCCAGAAAAATGTGTTAGCAAACTGAACACTGAAGAGAAACGTGTAATTCCGGGAGTTGAATTCACACATCGAAATGCAGTTTCTCAGAAGGCTTCTTTCCGGTTTTGATCTGAGGATACTTTCTTTCCACCACAGCCTTCAATGCGCTCCTAAATATCACTTTGCAGAACACAAGATAACAGACTTAGCAAACTGTTCGAAGAAGGAAGGCTGGAAATCCTTGTGATGAAGTCACACATCAGAAAGCAATCTCTCAGCAAGCTTCTCTCTAGTTATTATGTGAGAATATTTACTTTTTCACCGTGGGCCCCTACGGGCTTCCAAATCTCACTTTGCAGATTCCACGAACACAGTGTTAGGAAACCGCTTCCTGAGAACTAAGCTGTAACTCTGTGAGAGGAATTCACACATCACAGAGAAGTTTCTCAGAAAGCTTCTTTCTCGTTTGGAACCGATGATATTTCCTTTATTAGCGTAGGCCACAATGCGATGAAAAAGTCCTTCTCAGGTTACTCAAAAACTGAGATAATAGACTGCTGAATGAAACATAAGTGTAACTCTGTGAGATGAATTCACACATCATCAAGAAGTTTCTAACAAAGCTTCTTTCTAGTTTTCATCTGAGGATATTTCCTTTGTCACCGCAAGCTTCATTGCGTTCACAATTATCCCATTGCAGATTTCCAGAAAACTGTGTTTGGAAACTGAACACTGGAGAGAAACGTGTAACTCTGGGAGTTGAAATCACACATCGAAATGCAGTTTCTCAGAAGGCTTCTTTCCAGTTTTGATCTGAGGATATATCCTTTTTCACCATAGACTGCAATGTGCTCCTAAGTATCACTTTGCAGAACACAAGACAACAGAGGTAGCAAACTGTTCCAAGAAGGGAAGGGTGGAATTCTGTGTGATGAAGTCACACATCAGAAAGCAATCTCTCAGTAAGCTTCTCTCTAGTTATTATCTGAGGATATTTCCTTTTTTAACCATGGGCCCCTATGGGCTCCCAAATATCACTTTGCAGATTCCACGT
>NW_016839133.1:0-3133 GCF_001698545.2 Rhinopithecus bieti | reverse complement strand
GAATATTTATGAATAGTTTCCAAAGTTTGGAGGGATCAAGTAGGGAGGAAAAACAAACGCTTCCACCCACCTTTGTTCACAAAAGTGTGCTTTACCAAATCGGTGTAAATTATAGATAACTTCTGAGAAAAACGTTTCTTCAATGCAGAAAACCAAACAAGGGCCGGGCGCAGCGGCTCAGGCCTGTAATCCCAACATTTGGGAGGCCCAGGCAGGGGCGATCACCTGAAATCGGGAGTTGGAGACCAGCCTGGCCAACATGGTGAAAGCCCATCTCTACTACAAATACAAAAACTAGCTGGACGTGGTGGTGGCCGCCTGTAATCCCAGCTACTCGGGAGGGTGAGGTGGGAGAATCGCTTGAACTTAGGAGGCAGAGGTTGCAGTGAGCGAAGATGCCGCCACTGCACTCCAGCCTGGGTGAGGGAGTGAGACTCTGTCTCAAAAAAAGAAAAGAAAAAGGAATGAATCAACAATGTTTTAAATGCAAGTTATAACAATATTCTCTTAATAGATTTTTTGTTTTGCTTGATCTCACTTAGCAGTTTTTTGAACCATTGTTTCCTTATTAGAAACCACTAGTAATTGGTTTTTAGTTCATTTATCTTTATTTTTATTTTTATTTCTGAAACAGAGTCCCAGTCTGTCACCCAGGCTGTAGTGCAGTGGCATAATTTTGGCTCACTGCAACATCTGCCTCCCAGGTTCAAGCGAGTCTCATGCCTCAGCCTCCCGAGTAGCTGGGATTACAGACGTGCACCAGTACGCCTGGCTAATTTTTGTATTTGTAGTAGAGACAGGGTTTCACTGTGTTGGCCAGGCTGGTCTGGAATTCTGACCACAAGTGATCTGCCTCTCTTGGCCTCCCAAAGTGCTGGAATTACAGGCGTGAGCCGCTGTGCCTGGCCCATTGCTTTTTTTAAAAAATATTTACTTTTAATGTATTGAGGGGGTATAAGTGCGAGTTTCTCACATGCTTATATTGCATGGTGGTGAAGCTGGGTAATTCATTGATCTGGGTTATCAGAAAACTGTGTTCAAGAAGACTTGTTAGAGTTTTCTCCATGAAAGACGGATTTGGGGGCCGGGCACAGTGGCTCGCGGTTGTAATCCCAGTGCTTTGGGAGGCTGAGGCGGGCGGATCACGAGGTCAGGAGTTGGAGACCAACCTGGCCAACATGGTAAATCCCGTCTCTACCACCAACAATTAGCTGGGCGTGCTGGTGGGCAACCGTAGTCCCAGTTACCTGGGAGGCTGAAGCAGGAGAATCGCTTGAACCCAGGAGGCAGAGGTTGCAGAGAGCCAAGATGGCACCACTGCACTCCAGCTGAGGTGACAGAGCCAGACTGTGTCTCAAAAACAAGAAAGAAAACAAAAGAAAATTTGGACTATTGCCAATTACAAATATTTTTAGAGAAGAATTCAAAACAGTAATTGTGGATGATGGAAACAATAGTTATGATAAAAATCTGATGAAAGTTCCCAGTTCACAAGGAAACTTAATTGTCTTATGTGCAGCATTTTAAGACAGTAACCCCAGTCATGACTGACAGCATCACATCAGGACCACCAGACTTATTAATTTCATTTAATCTCCAGAAATAATTAATAACTTTTTTTTTTTTAGATAGATTCTAGCTCTGTCGCCCAGGCTGGAGTGCAGTGGCGCGATCTTGGCTCACTGCAACCTCTTCCTCCCAGGTTCAAGCAATTCTGTCTCAGTCTCCCGAGTAGCTGGGACTACAGGCTTGCACCACCACGCCCAGCTAATATTTGTATTTTTAGTGGAGACGGGGTTTCACCCTGTTGGTCAGGCTGGTCTCAAACTCCTGACCTCAGGTGATCCACCTGCCTTGGTCTCCCAAAGTGCTGGGATTACAGTGACGGTGCCCAGCCATTCATAAAATATTTATATAAATATAACTTTAGCAAATATTTAGCATAACAATCAAAATTACAAATCATAACATTAAATTTGTATAAATATATGTAATTTTTGGAACATGTATATCAACAACATACCCATAAATATAACTGAGATGAAATCTAATGTCACCTCATTTGACAGTGCCCTCCCATGCAGTATCACCCCATTTGACAATGCCCGCCCATACAATCTACCGAATAAACCGAATCTTTTTTTTTTTTTTTAGACGGAGTCTAGCTCTGTCACCCAGGCTGGAGTGCAGTGGCGTGATCTTGGCTCACTGCAAGCTCCGCCTCCTGGGTTCACGCCATTCTCCTGCCTCAGCCTCCTGAGTAGCTGCAAGTACAGGCGCCCACCGCCATGCCCGGCTAATTTTCTTTTTTGTATTTTTTTTTAGTAGAGACGGGGTTTCACCATGTTAGCCAGGATGGTCTCGATCTCCTGACTTCATGATCTGCCTGCCTCAGCCTCTCAAAGTGATGGGATTACAGGCGTGAACCACCGCGCCCAGCCTTTCGAATCTTTTAATACCTCTACAAGATGAGAGATGCATTCTTTAGACTCCCCAAGGAACCTAGCTGAAAAATCCCAGAGTTAATTTTAAGCCAAAAAGACTTGATTTAGGATTTTGACGCTGGAGAAACCCATCAAAGATGTCAAGTTTGAAAACACTTGATCAAAACAGAATCACAGGTCACTATTAAAAGAATATTCATGGCCGGGCGCGGTGGCTCACTCCTGTCATCCCAGCACTTTGGGAGGCCAAGGCGGGCAGATCACGAGGTCAGGAGATCGAGACCATCCTGGCTAACATGGTGAAACCCTATTTCTACTAAAAATACAAAAAATTAGCCCGGCATGGTGGCAGGCGCCTGTAGTCCCCACTACTTGGGAGACTGAGGCAGGAGAATGGCGTGAGCCCGGGAGGCAGAGCTTGCAGTGAGCCGAGATTACTCCAGCCTGGGTGACAGTGAGACTCTATCTGAAAAAATATATATATATATATATTCATTTAACCGGAGACTTCCAAAGCAATACAGAAAGCTACATGGATATAAAAACCTTAACCCTTTAAAGGTCAGTTTTGCTAAGTAATCAAAAAGGGTACTTGAATAGAATCAGATGCAGAAAGAGTGTGTACAGGGTTATGAGTGAAGACAAATGATTACTTTGGTCATATCTCCATTTGCCACCTGATTACACAT
>NW_016839132.1:0-617 GCF_001698545.2 Rhinopithecus bieti | reverse complement strand
ATATTATATCTATATTTTCTATCAATAACTATTATGTCTATATTTTATACCTATATCTATTATATCTATTAAGTCCATATTTTATACTTTTACCTATTATGTCCATATTTTATACCTCTATCTATTATATCTACTATGTCTATATTTTCTACGTATATCTATTATATCTATTATGTCTATATTTTATACCTATATCTATTATATCTATTATGTCTATATTTTATACCTCTATCTATTATATCTATTATGTCTATATTTTATACGTATATCTATTATATCTATTATGTCTATATTTTATACCTATATCTATTATGTCTATTATGTGTATATTTTATACCCATATCTATTAAGTCTATATTTTATATCTATATCTTTTATATCTACTATATCTATATTTTATTCGTATATGTATTATATATATTATGTCTATTTTTTATACCTATATCTATTCTATCTTTTACGTTTATATTTCATACGTATATCTATTATATCTATATTTTATACCTGTATCTATTATATGTATTATGTCTATATTTTATACCTATATCTATTATACCTATAATGTCTATATTTTATCCCTATATCTAGTATATCTATTATGTCTGTATTTCATACCT
>NW_016839131.1:0-1207 GCF_001698545.2 Rhinopithecus bieti | reverse complement strand
TTTGTGTGTGTGTGTGTGTGTGTGTGTATGTGTGTGAAGAACCTGTTTTTGCCCATTTTTCTATTGGTATATCTTTTCTTTAGTTTTCTGTATGTATTGGATACAGAACTTTTGTTATGTGCATTGCAAATCTTCTGTGGCTTCTTCACTCTCTTAGTGATGTCTCTTGTTGAACAGTTCTTAATTGTAAAAAAAAAAAAAAAAAGTGCAATTTATCGATATTTCCTATGGCTAGTGCTTTTTCTGTTCTGTTTAAGAAAACTTTTTCTACCTTGAGGTTATGAAGATATTATTGTATGTTATCTTCTAAAGCTTTATCGTTTCACCTTGCATATTTAAGTCCATATCCAACAAAAATTGGTTTGGCTGTTCATTGAATAAGTGAAGTTAAGTTGGAGCAACATATCACATATATGCACCCATTCATTCAAGATATATTTATTGAGTATCTTCTGTATGTCAGGCCATGATTATAGTTTTACTTTGTGGATTTAGGTCACAAGCAGTCCACCTGCCTTAGCCTCCCAAAGTGCTGGGATTACAGGAGTGAGCTATCAGACTTGGACAGCATCAAATGGTTGAGTCTTGTTTGTTTGTTTTAATTTCAGTTTGTCAATTTTCCCCTTTTGCTAGAATATTTAGTCCATTCACATTTAATATAATTACAGATATGATTTCAAATCATTTAAGTCTATAATCTGGCTGTTTAAAAAAAATCTATTTGTCCTACCTGGCTTTTGTCCCTGTTTAATTTTTTTGTCTTCCTTCTGGACTAGCCAAGTATTTTTTATTCCATTTTATTATCTCCGTTTGATTTTTTTCTTTCTTTCTTTTTGAGATGGAGTCTTGTTCTGTCGCCAGGCTGGAGTGCAGTGGTGCGATCTCAGCTCACTGCAACCTCCACCTCCCGGGTTCAAGCAATTCCCCTGCCTCAGCCTCCCAAGTAGCTGGGACTACAGGTGTGTGCCACCACACCTGGCTAAGTTTTTATATTTTAGTAGAGATGGGGTTTCACCATTTTGGCCAGGATGGTCTTGATCTCCTGACCCCGTGATCTGCCCACCTCAGCCTCCCAAAGTGCTGGGATTACAGGCGTGAGCCACCCGGCCCGTTTGATTTTTTTTTTTGAGATGGAGTCTCTCTCTGTTGCCCAGGCTGGAGTGCAGTGGTACAGTCTCAGCTCACTGCAACCTCCGCCTCCCACGTT
>NW_016839130.1:0-1743 GCF_001698545.2 Rhinopithecus bieti | reverse complement strand
TATGTTTCCTTTGTCACCGTAAGCCTCAATGCGCTCCGAAATATCTGATCATAGATTCCAAGAAAACAGTATTAGCAAACTGCTCTATGAAAACAACTTTGTAACTCTCTGAGATGAATTTACACATCACAAGGCAGTTTTTCATAAAGATTCTTTCAAGTTTTTATGTGAGGATATTTCCTTTTACATCCTAGGACCCAAAGCGCTCCAAATATCAGTTTACTGATTCCATGAATGCAGTGTTAGCAATCTCATCCATGAAAAGAAACGTGTAATTCTGTGAAATGAATTCAGACATCATGAAGAAGTTTCTGAGAAAGCTTCTTTCTAGATTTGATCTGAAGATATTTCCTTTGTTACCATAGGCTTCAAAGCGATAGAGGATATAACTTCTCAGATTCCCCAAAAGCAGTGCTACCAAACTGATCCATGAAGAGAATTCTGTAACTGTCTGAGAGGAATTAATCCACCACAATGTGGTTTCTCAGAAAGAATTTTCTAGATTTTATATGAGGATATTTCCTTTGTCAGCATAAGCTCCAATGTGCTCCAAAATATGTCATTGCAGATTCCAAGAAAACTGTGTTAGCAGACTCCTCAATGAAAAGAACAGTGTAACTCTGTGAGGTGAAGTCACACAGCACAAAGTACTTTCTCAGAAAGCTTCTTTCTAGTTTTTGTCTGAGGATTTTTCCTTTTTCACCACAGGCCTCACTGTGCTCACGAATATCCCTTTGCAGATTTCTTGAAAATTGTGTTAGCAAACTACTCCATGAAAAGAAAGGTATAAGTCTGTGAGATGAATTCACACATCACAAAGCAGTTTCTCAGAAACCTTCTTTTTGTTTTTTTCCTGAGGATATTTCCTTTGTCACCATATTCTTCAGTATACTCTCTTATATCCTATTGCAGATTCCATGTAAACAGTTTCAGCAAACTGCTCCACGAAAAGAACAGTGTTACTGTGTGAGATGAATACACACATCATGAAGCAGTATCTCAGAAAGCTTCTTTCTACTTTTTTTCTGAGGCCATTTCCTTTTTCAAAATAGGCTTCAATGCGATTAAAATATCCCTTCTGAGATTCCGCAAAAAACAGTGCTACCAAACTGCTCTATGAATAGAATGGTGTAACTCTGTGAGATGAATTCAGACATCTCAAAACAGTTTCTCAGAAAGTTTCTCTCTAGTTTTTATCTGAGGCTATTTCCTTTATCACCATAGGCCTCAATGTGCTCTCAATTATACCTTTGCAGATTAGACGAAAAGAGTGTTAGAAAACTGCTCCATGAAAAGAAAAGTGTAAATCTGTGACATGAATTCACACATCACAAAGCAGTTTCTAAGAAATCTTCTATCTAGTTTTTATCTGAGGATATTTCTTTTTCACCATATTCCTCACAGTGCTCCCGAATATTTCATTGCAGATTCCATGAAAAAAGTGGTAGCAAACTTCTCAATGAAAAGAAAGTTGTAACTCTGTGAGCTGAAATCATGCATCACAAAGCAGTTTCACAGAAGGCTTCTTTTTGGTTTTTATCTGGGGATATTTCCTTTGTCACCATAAGCTTCAATGCAATCCAAAATAACTTATTGCAGGTTCCATGAAAACAGTCTCAGCAAACTACTCAGTGAAAAGAACACTGTAACTCTGTGAGATGAGTTCACACATCAGAAAGCAGTTTCTCAGAATGTCTTTTTGGTTTTTATCTGAGGATAATTCCTTTGTCACCATAGGCTTCA
>NW_016839129.1:0-1835 GCF_001698545.2 Rhinopithecus bieti | reverse complement strand
CTTTCATCATCAGCTGTGATGCCGACTAGGGCTCAGAGACCCCTCCGGGATATGGAACAGTGGTGCCTTTCCTGGGCACCCGCAGTGCTGACCAAGTGCAGACACCCAGTTCCTGTTCCTCCTCCTCCACGTTCCACATCCAAGGTTCTCTCACCGTTTCGAAGCAGGAAAAATCAAAAGAAACTGAAATCAGAAAGAAAGAGAGAGAAAGAAAGCCATGAGCAAAGAAAAAAAAAAAAAACCAAAGAGCAAAATCTTTTGGAAAGCATTAAATATCCCAAAGCTAATAACATATTCTTGTCTCTTTAAAACTTCTGGGCTTCTTCAATGATGAATGATTTATTTCTTTTACCACTGCAATTCGTAATTATTAAATTCTCTAGCATTAATGAATAGAAAGTGAATCCATTGTGGGAGTGTAATTTGAATTATATGAAGCTTTTCATATTAAAAAAAACTGTCCAATTTTTCTCCATGGATCAACAATTAAAGGGAAATTTTCAACATTGCTATGTTAATGTCTCCAGAAATAATTAGATGTGAATAACCAGGAGTCCCATCATCAGGACCTCCTTGAGCCAATTTCTATTGGGGTGGGGGAGGGTCAGGGGGCCTGTTGAGGTCATCTCATGAATCCCCATCAGATCCGATTCTGGACCCCTCTGGGGAAGAATGGATGAGCTGAGCACATTGAAAGTGGCATGCAGGGCCTGGCTGAAGCCCAGAATGCTCCCATGGGCATGGAGTCAGCTGAAAGTTCACTGACCCGTGGAAATTTGTTTCCCTTCTTTTAAGAGGGGTGACCTGATGTGCTTCTGAAGGGCCTGGGGCTTCTTCAAGGTGATCCCGCTTTCCAGGACACCTGTCAACAGGTCCAGGGGAAAATCTGAGGTGGAGCCAAAGTGGGGCACCGGCGTACCCTAGAACAGATGGTGTGAACCTGTGTCACTGAGGGTACACGGGCCGATGGTAAAAGAAATAATGGTGTCCAGGCATGTACCTGGTGGAAGGGGGGCACAGATGACCTTTCCATGAATGCCAGGGAAAATCAAAGAACATCTGGAATCTAGCAGAGGGCCAAAAGTTTCAGGGGGTCATTCCACCCAGGAGCAGAGGGGGTCTCATTCTCAGGAACGAGACTGGGTGTGCAGAGGAAATGCGAGAGCACCTCTTCCAGAAGACAACCAGTTGTTTTTCAAAGGAGGAGGGAGGCAGATGGTTCAGAAGCATCAGTGAACTTTCAGTAGACAGCACGCCTTGAGGATTATGGGATGATTGTAGGCTGCAGCCAGACCCTGCCTACCTCACTAGATGTGCTCAGCGCATGCATTCTCATTTGGAGAAGTCCTGAATCGGATCTGAAGCGGAGTCCGGAGACCCCAGCAGGCGTCCTGAAGCTCCCCTCCCCCGGACGACATCGGCTCCAACCGAAGCAGGTTTGGAGCGAAAAACAATCACGACAGGGATCTCCAGGAAGTGTCTCCCTGATGGACTGGGAAGTGATCCTTATGGAAGACATCCAGCCAGACCGAGAAGCATCCAGGCCCCGGAGAAACAGGGGATACACAGCCAGAGGGAGGACGGAGCAGAGGCCAGAGCCCAGGTGGGGTACAGCACCGTGCCACCGCCACGGGCTTAAGGGGAAGGGTGCCAAATGGGTGGCTTGTGCAGTGAGGCCAGCGTTCCAGTGACTGGGATTGTGGCCATCTCCCATTCCCGGCTTCTTCTCTCAGCCCGTGTCTTGGTGTGGCTTCTTTTCTCGGAGAAGAGCCCAGAAAAGATACAAGCCTCTTCTGTGATGTGGGCCTGCTCCTCTCCTGCAGGACAATGAGCTC
>NW_016839128.1:0-1207 GCF_001698545.2 Rhinopithecus bieti | reverse complement strand
GTTTTTTCCCCATCTTTGTGGTTTTATCTGTCTGTGGTCTTCGATGATGCTTACCTACTGATGGGGTTTTGGTATAGGTGTCCTTCCTGTTTGATAGTTTTCCTTCTGCCAGTCAGGAACCTCAGCTATAGTTCTGTTGGAGATTGCTTGAGGTGCACTCCAGACCCTGTTTGCCTGGGTATCAGCAGCAGAGTTTGCAGAAGATAGAATATTGCTGAACAGTGAGTGTACCTGTCTGATTCTTCCTTTGGAAGCTTCCTCTCAGGGGTGTACTCCACCCTGTGAGGTGTGGGGTGTCAGACTGCCCCTAGTGGGGATGTCTCCCAGTGAGGCTACTCAGGGGTCAGTGACCCACTTGAGCAGGCAGTCTGTCCGTTCTCAGTTCTCAACCTCCGTGTTGGGAGATCCACTGCTCTCTTCAAAGCTGTCAGACAGAGTCGTTCGCCTCTGCTCAGGCCTCTGCTACTTCCACTGTTGTTTGACAATACAGACATATGTTAAGGGAAAGATTATTAAATAAATTTTAAAATAAAATGACAAATCTAGAAAGTAAAAAGAAAGAGGTGTTCATCTGGTATTTGGTTTACTGGTTGAATTTCAGAATTTCTCCCTTTCCTTTTCTCCTTTTTTTTTTTTTTTAGACAGAATCTCACTCTATCACCAGGGCAGAGTGCAGTGGCATAATCTCAGCTCACTGCAAACTCCACCTCCCATGTTTAAGTGATTCTCCTGCCTCAGTTTCCTGAGTAGTTGAGTAACTGGGATTACAAGTGACTGCCACCAACCCCAGGTAATTTTTGAATTTTAAGTAGAGACAGGATTTTACTATGTTGGCCAGGCTGGTCTCGAACTCCTGACCTCAGGTGACTCATCTGCCTCAGCCTGCCAAAGTGCTGGGATTGCAGGTGCAGGCCACCATGCATGGCTTCTACTTTTTCCTTTATTCAGTAGTCAACTGCAAACACATGGATATGTCAAAATATGTGAAGCAAATTAGAATGATTGAGTGAACATTTTCTGCTATTATTGGTAATGCATTGTCTTATAATGAGAAATTGCTATAGCAGTTTCCAAGTAAGTAAAAATTTACACAATGCCAAACTAATCACTTAGAAAACAGCTGGGTGGAGAGCTTTGCCTAACACTTTTATGTAATTATGATTCTTTCTATCCCCATTGACATAAATGAGAATTTATTCTTGGTGTG
>NW_016839127.1:0-868 GCF_001698545.2 Rhinopithecus bieti | reverse complement strand
AGGGGATCATGGTGAAAAAGGAAATATCCTCACAAAATAACTAGAGATAACCTTGCTGAGAGATTGCTTTCTGATGTGTGACTTCATCACACAGAGTTGCACCCTTCCCTTCTTGGAACAGTTTGCTGACATTGTTGTCCTGGATTCTGCAAACTGATATTTGGGAGCTCATTGAGGGCTATGGTGAAAAAGAAAATCTCCTCAGATCTAAATTGGAAAGAGGCCTTCTGAGAAATGGCATTGCCATGGGTGAATGCAACTCACAGAGTTAAAGGATACTCCTCAGTGATCACTTTGCTAACAAAGTTTTCAGGAAATCTGTAATGGGATATTTTTAGCGCAATGAAGCTTACGGTGACAAAGGGAATATCCTCAGATGAAAACTAGAAAGAAGCTTTCTTAGACACTTCTTGGTGATGTGTGAATTCATCTCGCAGAGTTACACTTATGTTTCTTGGAGCAGTCCATAAACACTGTCTTTGAGGAACCTGAGAATGCCTTCTTTGGATCCTTTTGAGGCGTACGGTGATATAGGAAAAATCATCAATTCAAAACGTGACAGAAACATTCCGAGAATATTCTCTCTGATCTGTGAATTCATCTCAGAGTCTTACAACTTAGACCTCAGGAAGCAGTTGTCTACCACTCTTTTCATGGAATCTGCAAAGTGATATTTGGGAGCTCATTGAGGGCTATGGTGAAAAAGGAAATATCCTCAGATCAAAACTGGAAGGAAGCCTTCTGAGAAACTGCATTGCCGTGTGTGAATGCAACTCACAGAGTTAAACGTTTCACTTCAGTGGTCAATTGGCTAACACAAATTTCTGAAAATCTGTAATTAGATACTTCTTAGCGCAATGAAGATTAC
>NW_016839126.1:0-1205 GCF_001698545.2 Rhinopithecus bieti | reverse complement strand
CTGTGTGGTGTCTGTATATATTCTCGCTGTGGAAATAAGTGATAGCACCTGCACAAACACTTGCCCGGAAACGCGCACGAAGCTGGTGAAGGCAGAGGACAGACGAGAGGGAAGCATGGCTCAGCCCTGGCAAAGAAGACCGTTATTCCAAACTCAGAAGATTCAGGAACACAATCCTTGGGAAGACTAGTGATGTCCGTAGACCTCACCGCTATCGGGTTGTATCTGTGCAGCCAGTTACCAGAGCCGCAGAACGGCATGTGTTGGTATTGGTGTCATCACTCAACGCTTCTGACTCTTCCTGGTGCTGAGGATGACTGCATGTGGCAGAAGCAAAGTGCTAACCTAGCACAGGTCATCATATCCCAGTTCTTTTCTATGAAGGCGGGCAGGGTTAGTAACCCCCCCACCCCACTCCCCAATCCTATAAGAACTGGGATCTGATGATCTGTGCTGTCAAGAGAGGTAGCGTTAGAACACCTCATTTCCCCAATCCCATTGTTGAAAATAATAGTTGGCTTGGGAGGGTTTTTACTTCTAAGGTTGAAGCCGTGCGTTTCTGGAGCCTGGGCTGTCGGTCATGGTGGCTGGGGAATGCTGGGGCTGTGGTTGGCCGCCGGCAGCCCTGCTGGTGGGTCCTCCCTCTTTGATACCGTTCATTTCTGAAGCTTGCTTTCCCCGGTGTTGGAAGTAGCAGCACTGGAGGAATGGCCGCCTTCCTACAGCGAAGCTCTGCCAGGAGAGGAGAAGACACGGAGCGTCTGTTCAAGGACGTGACGTTCTGGGCACCGCACCATGCGTTCTGTTTGTCAGCTGTGCCTCCTGGTTGATGTTACCATTCACCTGGCATTTCCCAGGAGGTAACTCGTGAATGCCACACTGATGGAAAGCCGCAGCAGCGCGGCTCGCCTCCAGGGCCAGCTGGAGCACATCAGCAAGGTCAGGCTGGACGCATGCGCTTGCTGACAGGAAAATGACAGGAAATGACATGTCAGTTCAGGAAAATGACAGGAAATGTCATGTCAGTTCAGGAAAATGACAGGAAGATGATAGGAAAGAGGCCCATGAGGAGAGAAGCCAGTAGATTCAAGGCAGGTAACAGAAGGAGCGAGCCATCACAGCGTGGGAGTACACCCCGGCCACAGTGGATGTCAGCGGCGGTGGCTGGACTCGGGTCCGTGAATGTTGCATGATCGAACGTGTTT
>NW_016839125.1:0-1206 GCF_001698545.2 Rhinopithecus bieti | reverse complement strand
CCTCAGAAATAATACCACCCATCTACACCCATCTGATCTTTGACTTACCTGACAACAACGAGAAATGGGGAAAGGATTCCCTATTTAATAAATGGTGCTGGGATAATTGGCTAGCCATAAGTACAAAGCTGAAACTGGATGCTTTCCTTACTCCTTATACAAAAATTAATTCAAGATGGATTAGAGACTTAAAGGTTAGACCTCATACCATCAAAACCCTAGAAGAATACCTAGGTAGTACCATTCAGGACATATGCATGGGCAAGGACTTCATGTCTAAAACACCAAAAGCAATGGCAGCAAAAGCCAAAATTGACAAATGGGATCTAATTAAACTAAAGAGCTTTTGTACAGCAAAAGAATCTACCATCAAAGTGTTTGGACGAGCGGAGGCAATATGGCGCAGTTCCGGGTTCTTCACCGTCAACTTTCCCATGCCCGGGAAGGACACGGGTCGACTGTGCAGGCGCAACCCGACCTCCGATGGAGAAGAACTGGAACCCGCCTAGCCACGCCTACCGCCCCGCCCCTGACCCGCCTATGTCCCGCCCACTGCCCTCCCACTCCGGGGCCCAGGACATAAAAGCCGCTCCCGGGGGGGGGGGGGGGGGGGGAGCGTGGAGCACACTTCCTCGGCCCCTCCTAGTTCGCAGGACCCAGGAACCCCGCCCGAGAATGCCAGAGCGAACTTCCTCGGCCCCTCCTCATACGTGGGACCCAGGAACCTCGTCCGAGAACGCCGGAGCGAACTTCCTTGGCCCCTCCTCGTACGCGGGACCCAGGAACCTTGCCCGAGAACACCGGAGCGAACTTCCTCGGCCCCTCCTTGTAGGCGGGACCCAGGAACCTCATCCGAGAACGCCGGAGCGAACTTCCTCCGTCCCTGCTCGTGCGCGGGACCCAGGAACCTCGTCCAAGAATGCGGGAGCGAGCTTCCTCGGCCCCTCCTCATGCTCGGGACCCAGGAATTTCACCTGAGAACGCCAGAGCGACTTCGTCGGCCTCCACCGCCGGAGGCTGGTGAACCTCGCCCCTCCCTCACATTGGCTTGTAAATAAAGTTTTTTTTTGCCTTGCCTACTTGCCTTTTCTCTGGCATTTGCTCTGGGGTCGCATTAAAACAAATCAGCTGGTGCCGAAACCCGGGAGGAGACCCCTCCTTAGGGTCCCCAAGGTCCGAGGAGCCTCCTCCTTCCACACCCCAGAC
>NW_016839124.1:0-684 GCF_001698545.2 Rhinopithecus bieti | reverse complement strand
CCCAAATATCACTTTGCAGATTCCACGAAAAGACTGTTACCAAACTGCTTCATGAGGACTAAGTTGGAACTCTGTGAGATGAATTCACAGATCCCAAAGAAGTTTCTCAGAAAGCTTTTCATTCCCGTTTTGAACTGATGATATTTCTTTATCAGTGTAGGCCTCAATGCGATGGAAAGTAGCCCTTCTCAGGTTCCTCAAAGACAGGGTTAATGGACTGTTCCAGGAAAGATAAGTGTAACTCTGTGAGATGAATTCACACATCACCAAGAAGTTTCTAAGAAAGCTTCTTTCTAGTTTTCATCTGAGGATATTTCCTTTTCACCGTAAGTTTCATTGCGCTGAGAAGTACCCCATTGCAGATTTCAAGAAAACTGTGTTAGCAAACTGATCACTGAAGAGTAACGTGTAGCTCAGTGAGTTACATTCATACATCGAAGTGCATTTTCCCAGAAGGCTTCATTCCAGTTTTTATCTGAAGATATTTGCTTTTTCACCATAGCCCTCAATGAGCTCCCAAATATCACTTGGCAGAATCAAGGACAACAGTGGTAGCAAACTCTTCCAGGAAGGGAAGGGTGCAACTCTGTGTGATGGAGTCACACATCAGAAAGCAATTTCTCAGAAAATTTCTCTCTACTTATTTTCTGAGGATATTTCTTTTTTCACAATGGGCCCCAATGG
>NW_016839123.1:0-616 GCF_001698545.2 Rhinopithecus bieti | reverse complement strand
TGTTAGCAAACTGCTTCCTGAGAACTCAGCTGCAACTCTCTGAGAGGTATTCGCCGATCACGATGAAGTTTCTCAGAAAGCTTCTTTCACGTTTTGAACTGATACTTCCTTTATCAGCGTAGGCCTCAATGCGTTCCAAAGAAGCACTTCTCAGTTTCCTCAAAAACAGTGATAATGGACTGCTGCATGAAACATAAGTGTAACTCTGTGAGATGAATTCACACATCACCAAGAAGTTTCTACGAAAGCTTCTTTCTATTTTTCATCTGAGGATATTTCCTTTGTCACCGCAAGCTTCATGGCATTCAGAAGTATCCCATTGCAGATTTCCAGAAATTGTTTTAGCAAACTGAACACTGAAAATAAACGTGTAACTCTGGGAGTTGCAGTCGCACATCGAAATGCAGTTTCTCAGAAGTCTTCTTTCCAGTTTTGATCTGAGGATATTTCCTTTTTCACCATAGCCTTCAATGCGCTTCTGAATATCACTTTACAGAACACAAGATAAGAGAGTTAGCAAACTGTTGAAAGAAGGGAAGGGTGGAACCTGTGTGATGACGTCACACAGCAGCAAGCAGTCTCTCAGTAAGCTTCTCTCTATTTGTTATCTGAGGAT
>NW_016839122.1:0-3131 GCF_001698545.2 Rhinopithecus bieti | reverse complement strand
ACCAGGATGGTCTGGATCTCCTGACCTCATGATCTGCCCGCCTTGGCCTCCCCATGTCCTGGGATTACAGGCGTGAGCCACGGCGCCCTGCACTGCCTCAGTCTCTTGAGTAGCTGGGATTACAGGCACCCACTACCATGCCCAGCTAATTTTTGTATTTTTACTACAGACGAGCTTTCACCATGTTGGCCAGGTTGGTCTTGAACCTCAAATGATCTGCCCGCCTCGGCCTCCCAAAGTGCTAGGATTACAGGCGTGAGCTACCGCGCCCAGCTTGTCACCTTGATTTAAATGAATGTAGCTTTCTTAGTGTCTTGGTGTTGGTTAACTTCTGTGGAGTTTGATACTGCTCATTTTGCTGCTTGTTCTGTTTTTCCAGAGTCCCCTTATCACTTGACCTGCTGTCACATTATGTTTGATTACAGATACCCCATCAGCCTGGGTCTCTCTTTACAGCCTTTGTACACATACGTCTACACATAGGGATTTGGATTATCTCAGGATCCCACATCCTCACTGTCCCCCGTCCCCCGACCCCTCCACCCCCACCAGTACCTTTCTGAAGTTTTCTAGTCCTTCCTTTTCGGTTGTGCTCCTTAAAGCCCAGGCCCATGCCTGACTTTGGTTCCCACTGAGTTCTGTTACAAGGATTCCACATTTGTGGATATTAAATCTTTGGCAAGGTCATTTACCTGGGCTGGAATAAGACTCTTGGCTGATCCTCCTTCCTAAACACCCACCCAATGGGAGAGGCTGATACTTAACATGCAAATCTTGTTTTTTAATTCTCTAGGCAAAGTGATGTTGGAAGACATTGTGGCGGGGGTGGTGTGTGAAGATTTACAAATACTTTTTGAATATTTGCTTCATGATAGGTCTCAGAGGTGCCTTGTGGGTGTGGCTTTGGAGGGATGATTACGAGGAAATTGTGGATATTAGGGAATTCAGGAAAGGAAAATATCACTCACAATTCAACAATTCAGAGAAAGCTCCTAAGGGAATTTCTGGCTGCTTGATGTCCAGAGGCCAGGTCCTCACTTTGTATCAAGGCTCAGGACTATGGATAGAGAATTTAAAGGGGCACCAAAAAAACTCAGTAATCAAGATAAACAAAATTTTAATGTAATATCTTTAAAAATACAAATTGATGCATAAAGAAAACACCCATGTTGAACAAAACGGTAACAATGTTGCCTCCTCTTCAGCACCACCCCACCCTCCAGAAGTTTCCTCCAAGCTGCACCTGTAAGATAAAAAAAGAGATAAGATAAAAACCTGTAAGAGAAAAGATAAAAATGAGATTGGCCTGGGGGCTCATGCCTGTAATCCCAGCACATTGGGAGGCCGAGGGAGGTGGATCACTTCAGGTCGAGTGTTCAAGACCAGGCTGGGCAACATGGCAAAACGCCGTTGCTACTAAAAATATATATTAAAAAATTAGCTGGGCATGTGGCAGGTACCTGTAATCCCAGCCACTTGGGAGGCAGAGGCAGGAGAATCTCTTGAACCCGGGAGGCAGAGGTTGCAATGAGCTGAGATCACACCATTGCACTCCAGTCTGGGTGACAGAGTGAGACTCTGTCAAAAAAAAAAGACCCTCAGAAATTTCTGGCTCAAGTCTCCCATCCTCACCACCACTACCACCAGGCGATCTTTTGCTGTTCACCCAGGTCCAGCCTCCATCTCCTAAAATCCCGGGGAAATGCTACAAGACTCTCCCCATCTCCATTCCGGGAGTTTGCTGCAAGCCAATCTTGCTCTCCCTGAAAACAGCCTTGGGGTTCCCTGTCCTGGTACACCCTCCTACTGTAGGGGACACAGGGCCAGTGTCACCTGCAAACCAGGAGTCCTGGCAAAGCATCGCCTCTCCCTGAGCTGCTTCTGTCCCAACCTGGCATCTGCTCGGGGAAGGGCACACCAGGGAGGAGACTTGCGTGGTGAGCTCAGGTCACCTTCAGGGGAAGGTCAGTGCATACTGGCCAACCCGGACCACATTTTCCAGAATCCTTCAGCAGTACCGCAAAGCTCTTGTGGTCAGCAGACCTCATTGGTTCCCAGCGAAACTTGTCAATGTCACTTGGGCATCTTAACAGTGGGCTCCTAAACTTGGTTGTGTGTGCTGTGCAGATGTCAGAGGCACCCTGTGTGGGCAAAACCAACTGCTTCCCTGCCTCTCTAGCTCCAAAACTACAATCCCCAGAGGCCTCTGCGGTCACTTCTACTACCCATCCTACACACCTTCCCTGTGTCCGGTTAATGTCAGAAGCACTTCTGGTCTGTGGCCCCGGCTGGTCAGGCTGGTCGGCACCCAGTAAGGCCTCCCTCCAGGTCTTCCCCACACCTCTGCTCCTCGTTACCTGACCGGTTTCAGGATCCGCAGGGTGCATCCATGTTCCATGGGTGCCCTATAGGCAGTCAGCATGCCCCTCTGCGTGTCCCTGTGTTACTACTCACGGGGATGAAGGCTGGGAGCCGTAGAGCTGTCTCAGAACTCAGGTGCTCTCCTGTGGGCACCTGCAGGCCATTTTCCTTTCACTGGAGCCCACAGGGTTAGAGACAAACCCTCACTCTGTGGCTTGGGGACAAGGGCTTCACCCCCTGGCCTGAATTTGGAGCAAAGCTTGAGGGTGCTGGGTCAGTCTGGGCCCCCCCGGATGGGAATTTTCTGCCCTAGTGATTTCTGTGACATCCCCGACCCCAACTGTGGGGCTCTGGAGTGGACTGTGCTTCACCTCGTGGCTGGAGTTTTCCACCTGAGAGTTGAAAAAGAGTGAGAATTACCTTTAATTCCATCTTGGCTGTCAACAGGATGGATCCCCTTACCTTTTCTTGCCCTGGAGGCTGTCTGGTTGGTACTGGGGAAAGTTCATTCCTAGTCCTGGAAGAGCGGCTCCTTCTAACCGGAGTTCTCCCTCAGCATTCTTTTCTGCTCCATCCATACCGCAGTCATTCATGAAGTCGTTAATTGTAAACACATATGGAATGGTTTAAATAAAAGTACAGAGATGTGTGCACTTAATTGTTCAGTGATGTGGATGAAGGACAGGGACATCAGAGACGCCTGTGACTTCAAGGGGTTTGGGAGGACTCCCAGAAATAGGGTTGTCTCAGCTGCCCCTGACCGGTTTGAT
>NW_016839121.1:0-686 GCF_001698545.2 Rhinopithecus bieti | reverse complement strand
GATCGCATTGAGGCCTACGCTAATAAAGGAAATATCATCGGTTCTGAACGTGAAAGAAGCTTTCTGAGAAACTTCTTTATGATCTGGGAATTCCCCTCACAGAGTTACAGCTGAGTTCTCAGGAAGCAGTTTGCTAGCACTCTTTTCGTGGAATCAGCAAAGTGAGATTTGGGAGCCCATAGGGTCCCATGGTGAAAAAGGAAATATCCTCAGATAATTACTGGAGAGAAGCTTACTGAGAGATTGCTTTATGATGTGTGACTTCATCACACAGAGTTTCACCCTTCCCTTCTTGCAACAGTTCCCTAACTCTGTTATCTTGTTTTCTACAAAGTGATATTTAGGAGCGCATTGAAGGATATGGTGAAAAAGGAAATATCCTCAGATCAAAACTGCAAAGAAGCCTTCTGAGAAACTGCATTTCGATCTGTGAATTCAACGCGCAGAGTTACACGTTTCCCTTCAGTGTTCAGTTTGCTAAGAGAGTTTTCTGGGAATCTTCATTGGTATACTTGTGAACGCAAAGAAGCTTGCGGTGACAAAGGAAATATCCTCAGATAAAAACTAGAAAGAAGCTTTGCTGGAAACCTCTTGGTGATGTGTGAATTCATCTCGCAGAGTTACACTTATGTTTCATGCAGCAGTCCATTATCACTGTTTTTGAGGAAACTGAGAAGGACTTCTTT
>NW_016839120.1:0-999 GCF_001698545.2 Rhinopithecus bieti | reverse complement strand
CCTGGGCTTTTTTGGTTGTTTTTTTTGGTTAGTAGGCTATTTATTACTGCCTAAATTTCAGAACTTGATTGGTCTGTTCAAGGATTCAACTTCTTCCTGGTTTAGCCTTGGGAGGGTGTATGTGTCCAGAAATTGATTCATTTTTTCTAGATTTTTTGGTGTATTTGCATAGAGGTGTTTATGATAATCTCTGTTAGTAGTTTGTACTTTTGTGGGGTCACTGGTGATATCCCATTTATCATTTTTTATTGTGTCTATTTGATTCTTCTCTCTTTTCTTTTTTATTACTCTAGCTAGCGGTGTTGTAGCAGGACAGGTCACAGACAAAACCCCTCAGACACCTAGTTAAAGAAGGAAGGGCTTTATTCGACCGGGAGCTTTGGCAAGACTCACGTCTCCAAAACTGAGCTCCCTGGGTGAGCAATTCCTGTCCCTTTTAAGAGCTTACAACTCTAAGGGAGTCCGTGTGAGAGGATCCTGATTGTGTGAGAGGGTCGTGATGGATTGAGCAAGCAAGGGTACATGCCTGGGGGCTGCATGCACCAGTAATCAGAATGGAACAGAATAGGACAGGGATTTTCACAATGCTTTTCCATACAATGTCTGTAATCTATAGATAACATAACTGGTTAGGTCAGGGGTCGATCTTTAACCAGGCCCAGGACACAGCGCCGGGCTGTCTGCCTCTGGATTTCATTTCCGCCTTTTAGTTTTTACTTCTTCTTTCTTTGGAGGCAGAAATCGGGCATAAGACAATATGAGGGGTGGTCACCTCCTTTAGTGTATGTATTTTATTAATTTCTTAAAAAAAAAAAAAGGCCAGGCACGTTGGCTCACACCTGTAATCCCAGCACTTTGGGAGGGTGAGGTGGGCGGATCACAAGGTCAGGAGATTGAGGCCATCCTGGCTAACATGGTGAAACCCTGTCTCTACTAAAAATACAAAAAATTAGCTGGGCGTGGTGGTGGATGCCTGTAGTCCCAGGTACTGGGGAGGCT
>NW_016839119.1:0-870 GCF_001698545.2 Rhinopithecus bieti | reverse complement strand
GAGGCCTGAGCCACCTTCTAGTTCTCGGAGTGAGGATGGCCTGGGAGAAAATGTCACTCTCTCTTCCCACCCTTGTTGGGTTCTGGGCCATGATGCATTCAGGGCCCTCGGTGGGCAGAAAACCAAACCCAGGGACTCCCACACATCTGGAGCATATTTTAAAGCTTTCTGAGCTCCAGTTGAGTTCCTGCCAGAGACTGTGGATGACTGTGAGCTCAGTTCCTGTCTGGTACTGTGGATGACTCTGAGCTGGGGTGTGTTGTGTCCATGACACTCTCCTCCTCCTCCAAAGGAGCTGTTCAAGAAGGTGGAGCTCTACGAATGCTTGGGCTCCATCTGGGGCCAACGACATCAGAAGGGGAGTGAGCTCGTGGCACCCACAGTTTGTGCCACCATTGCACACTTCAACAGGCTCACCAACTGTGTCACCACCTCCTGCCTCAGGGATGACAGCATGAGGGCCCGGGACAGGGCCAGGGTGGTGGAGCACTGGATCAAGGTGGCCAGGGTAAGTCATGGTTGGGCCTTGGGATTCCCTCTCTAAAAATGGGGAACTGCCTCTTCTCCATTGGCTTTCAGGATTGGCATCTGTATCTCTAGCCTGAGCCCTGCGCATCCCCTAGGCCCTTCTTCCCAGAGCTTCCCTGACCTTGACCCCCATGGCCCAGTGGTGGCTGCTCACTTCTGACCTGGGATCTTCCTTGGGTTGAACTGAAATCTTTCTAGATGAGTGACATTCACTCAGCCCCAGGTGTACCCTCCTGAGGCTCCCTGGGCCTCTGCTTCATTCAGGAAGGGAGATCTCAGCAGAGGGGGCTGAGGCTGAAGTGGGTCAGACTCCAACTCTGGACCTCACAGTTCACTCTTCCC
>NW_016839118.1:0-1207 GCF_001698545.2 Rhinopithecus bieti | reverse complement strand
TTGCATGGCATGCACAGACCACAAGTATGAAAGTGCTGCTCTGAGTGAGCTTGTCCTGCCTTGGGCCAAATTCTAAGTGTGACCAGGGCCACAGAGGGCCTAGGCCCCTGGTTGGAAATCCTGGCTGCTTTGTGCACTTGAACATAAAGTCCTCCTGAAGACGGCCTGTGGTCTGCCTCTTGGCAACGAAGAAGCCCGCAGTGCCATCTGAGCCCTGAGGAATTGACTGGAGCCCTAAAGGCAGCCCACACCCTGCTCCGGAGCCTGATGCTCCTTTCCTCTATATGGCCCCATTTGTAACACAATTGTTGCACTGAGGTTTGTGCATGCCAGGCAAGGCCAAGCTGGTTCAAAGAGCAACCAACCACCTCTGCAAGGGTGTGCCAGGACCCAGTGGAGCAGCCACCAACCTCACTCACTACCTCTCATGGTACATCAGTTCTACCCTAAAGGTAGGGCCCCAGTGCCATCTGCTTTTCCTTAGGCCTCAGCTCCATCAGCCATCAAGTGGCGCCGGTCTGGCTGTTGAAACCTGGCCATCTCTGCTTCCTTGAGTGGGTGGGGTCAGTGGCTGTTCCACCTGTTCCAGCCACACCTTTGCAGACGTGGCTGCTTGCTCCTTGAGCCAGCTTGGCCTTGTCTGGCATGCATAGGCCCCAGCTACCACCATGCTACTCTGAGTGAGCTTGTCCTGCCTTGGGTCAAATTCTAAATCTGGCCAGGGGCACAGAAGGCCAAGTCCACTGGGTGGAACTCCTGGCTGCTTTTTGCACTTGAACATAAAGTCCTCCTCAAGATGGCCTGTGGTCTCCCTCCTTGCAACGAAGAAGCCCGCAGTGCCATCTGAGCCCTGAGGAATGGACTGGAACCCTGAAGGCAGCACACACCGTGCTCCTGATCTTGCTGCTGCTTTTCTCTGTGTGGCTCCATTTGAAGCACAGTTGTTGCACTGCGGCTTGTGCATGCCAGGCAAGGCCAAGCTGGCTCAAAGAGCAACCAGCCATGTCTGCAGGGATCCGCCTGGAGCAGGTGGACCACTCGTCAACCTTACTCATTCAGGGAAGCCGGGAATGCGTGTTTGTACCACGCATTTCACTGCAAGTACCTTTCTCTGCAGTTGGTGACCTAGGTTTTCTTCTATAGGTTTTTTATGGTTTTAGGTCTTGCGATTAACTCTAATCCATCTTAATATAATTTTTGTATTAAG
>NW_016839117.1:0-1518 GCF_001698545.2 Rhinopithecus bieti | reverse complement strand
CACAGTGGTGAAGCCAGACCCCAGCCCACAAGCCCCCGGACTGGTCATTTCAGTGTCCGGTCACAGTGGACTGTCATATGGCCACAGGGGTAGTTTTCACCTCCAAATGCGGGCGCCTCTCCAGAGAAGAGACAGACCTGGGTTTGAATCCCTGCCCCACCACTCTGTGTGTAAAAGTCATAACCTCTCTGTGCCCTTCCCTCACCTGAAAAATGGGGCTCAAAATAACCCCAACTTAGCAAAGTTCTTACGAGGTTCAAGTGAGAGGACACAGGCAGAGCCGCAGGACAGAGTGGGCCCCTGGCACATGCTCCCTGAGTGGTGACAATGGCTCTCCACCATCTCTTGTGCCTCAAGGGGCCCCACTGACTGATTTGCTGCGGGCAGGAGGACAGTCATGGTTGGGTGGGGCAGGAGGAGCAAGGAGAGTTTGAGTGTGGGACTGACTGCAGGGCAGGAGTGAGGCCACTTCCCAATGAAGGAGACCCTGGAAGGCTCCCTGGAGGTGGTGGCATCAAGCAGAGAATGCAGAACTCTTGTTTCTCTTGCTCTGAAGCTGACTGGGGGCTTCTTGAGTGCCACAGGGATGGAGGGAAGCACCCTACCCTGAAAGCCCAGCCCAAGTTTCTGCCCTGGATGACCTGAGGAGGAGTCCCTCCTTTCTCTGGGCATCTGAGAAATGGGGCCAGGGAGGACCAGACAACACTCCTTAAAGGCGCCTGTCTGCTCTGGCCCTTGTGCAACCTGAAGGTGGCCGTCCAGACCAACCCTCTGCAGTACCCAATTATTGCCACTGGGCGGCAGCAGGGAGTAAATCTGCGGTCCGGCCTCCTTTCCCTGCCGGCCAGTCCCTCCCCCAGCACCTGGTGGTCTTTGCTCCTCCACCCGCCAGCCAGCTCGGCAGAGAGCCAGAGCTGAGGGTCCTTCACATCCAGACATCTGACGCTACCCGCAGCCCTGCAGAGAGCCAGCATGCTGGCTGCTTTTCAGACGGGGAAACTGATGGCCAAGAGGGGAGGACTTGTTCAAGGTCACGCAAGAGCCAAGTGTGCCCACAGCAGAGGCGATGTGAAAGGAGACTACGGTCACCCGGATCTGGCTGGGATCCTGGTCCCCTCACTTCCAGCTGTGTGTCCTCGGGCAGGTCACCTACCCTCTCTGAACCTCAGTTGATATAAGTGCTGAACACACGAAGCCACCGCTTTGTTTCCAGTAGAGTTTATGCTCCACGAGTGCAAAGACATATCTGTCACTCACCTCAGCACCCCCAGAGCCTGGCGCAGGGGGGGATTCAGAGAATAGCACCTACCTCCCGGGGCCTGCCTGGCACTCAGCAGACGCTGTGTCCTCAAAACCCCCCACGGCCCTGGATCAGCCTCGCCTCGTTCCCCTCCCATCAGTCCTTCCTGCGGGACACCCACCCACCTGGCCTTGAGGGGGGCTCCTGCTCACCTCCCCACCTTGCTCTGACTCCCACCCCATCCCTCTTGGCCCCCTTTCTCTGTCCTGGCCTCTCCC
>NW_016839116.1:0-1203 GCF_001698545.2 Rhinopithecus bieti | reverse complement strand
TTCTCCGTGGTTCAGAATTATCCGGCAAAATACCAATTGTTTTAGGACGCATTTTCTCTTAGTTTTGAAATATTGCAATACTAAGTTACCACAAATAAAGAACATCGAGATAACAACACACAAGAACGTGTATAAATGGAAACTACTGTAATCCTTTTTTAAATTAAGGATGTGTGGACGCCTCATGAATAAACATTTAGGGTATCTGGATAAAGATATGTGTTCACATAGATAAAAACAGAAAGGAGCATTCCTTCCCACCTCACTCCCCCACCCCAAGTCACATAAGTTTCTCACAGGGCACAGGCTCAGGGCAATCATTGCTCAGAAATGTAAACCATGCAACTCAAAATGACTCAAGCTCTCAAACACTTCCCACCTAAGTCCTACATCCCATGCACTCCTCAATCACTTCCAACAGGCTTCCCTGAATGAAAATCCCAAACTGGGAAAGCTTAACAAGCTCCAAACTCCACTCACACGCCACTCAGGGAATCGGAGGACTTGGGGCCCACGTGTAGTGTTTTCGCGTGGGCAAACAAGGGTCCCAAGATTCAGGATGCTACTGTACCCCGAGTGGTTCGAGTCCTGGCTCTGCCGCCTTCCCTGGTGGACGCTCTTTACACCGGGGGCATGGGCTGCCACATCCCAGCAGGGTGCAAGGGCTGGCGGGCATGGACGCAGGCGGCCCTCGGGCGCACACGCGGGACGAACACTCGGGCACGCACTCTCACACAGTCAGGCGGGCCTGCGCGAACGCCCCCGCTTCCCCTCCACCACCCCCTTTTGCGCCTTCCGCGACGGTGGCACATAGGGCTACCCAGACCCCCAGGACCCCTGGACGCCGGCGCCTGGAGCCCGGGGGCGATGACAGATGGCGGAGGGCGGGGCTCCAGGGGGAAGGGGCGGAGCCTCTCAGCATGGGGGAGCTGGCGGCTGACAGAAAGACCAGGGGCAGCTGGCTGGAGGGGGCTGACGGAGACTGCGGGTCGGCCGCGGGCCAGGCGTGGCGGGAAGGAGCTCGCACAGACACAGACACAGTCGTGCTGACAGGCAGAGACACACACAGACACCGGGGACTGACAGCCGCGGGGGCACGCGGGGCCGGCTGGCCGTGGCGGGCGCTCACCTGGCAGCGGCAGCAGTGGCGGCGCCCGCGACCGGGCCACTCTTCCTGCGCTGCGGGCCTCCCTCCCCGCGGCA
>NW_016839115.1:0-382 GCF_001698545.2 Rhinopithecus bieti | reverse complement strand
TCTGTTATATCTATATTTTATACTTATATCTATTAAATCTATATTTTATAACTATATCTATTATATGCATTATGTCTATATTTTATACCTATATCTATTATATCTGTCTATATCTATTATATCTATTATGTCTATATTATATACGTATATGTATAACTAATATGTCTATATTTTATACCTCTCTTATATCCATTATGTCTATATTTTATACCTGTATGTATTATATCTATTTTTTAAACGTGTATCTATTATATCTATTATATCTATATTTTATACCTATATCTATTATGTCTATATTTTATACCTATATCTATTATATCAACTATGTGTATATTTTATAGGTATATGTATTATATCTATTATGTCTATATTTTATTCCTAT
>NW_016839114.1:0-867 GCF_001698545.2 Rhinopithecus bieti | reverse complement strand
TTCTTCATTATAAACTGTTCCCGCGCGAGCCTTAAGTTTTTCCCTCACGTGCCTAAAGCTTTTCCCGCGCGTGCCTAAACTTTTCCCGTGCGCGCAAGCCTTTCCCGCGCGCGCGCAAACTTTTTCACGCCCAGGAAGATATGCAGCCTACGGCGCAGGCGCGATCCCACGCTGGGGAAAATTACAAACCCATGGCGCATGCGCAATTGTAATTTGAGAAAACCCGGCCCCCCCGTCACCGCCCTGGCCCAACCTCTTCCTCTGCCAGCCTATATAAGGCATTGCACTGCAACCATTAAACGAGACTTGATCAGGCTATTTGTCTTGTCTCCATTTCTCGTGTTTTCTTGTCTCCTCCATTCCCACTCCCCTTCCAGGGCCCGTTCGACTGTCCTGCAGGTCGGGACACCTGGCGCCTGAACAGGGACCTGGACACGGGGGAAAAAGTGAGGAAGAAGGCACTAAAGTTGGCTGAAAGTGAAAGTGGAAGAAATTTCTCCGGATGTCGTGGGAACCTGCCGCGCTGGACCCAGAGGTAAGTAATAGTGTCTGATTATGGGGCAAGAATTAAGCCAGCATCAGATTTATGTTGGGCAGTTAAAAGAGGCCCTAAAAGCACGAGGAGTAAAGGTTAAAAGTAATGATTTGTTTAAGTTTTTTGATTTTGTAAAAGATACCTGCCTTTGGTTTCCACAAGAGGAAACCATTGACATAAAGAGGTGGCGTAGGGTGGGAGACTGTTTTCAAGATTATTATAATACCTTTGGGCCGGAAAAGATTCCGATAACAGCCTTTTCTTATTGGAATCTGATTAAAGATATAATAGATAAAAAGGACAGAGAAAAAATCCTGAGGTAATGGTGGTGG
>NW_016839113.1:0-1368 GCF_001698545.2 Rhinopithecus bieti | reverse complement strand
CTCTTCTGGAGAGCTAAGCAGGGCCTGGGGCCTCAGGCTGTGGCTTGGCCTTTTCCCCAAGAGCACTGGGGAGCCATGGAGTGCTGTCGAACAGTCACTGCACACTGAGCAGTAAACGGACAGTAGGTGGGCAGGGCTGTCCGAAATCTAGGCCGCAGAGAATAGATGAGGAAGTTGAGTCCAGGGAAATGGCTGAGACAAGGGATACTGTTGAGTCCCCTCTGCCTTGCAGCGCTTTGTCATGGCACAGTGAGACCACTCAGAGGTGCCTCCTGTGGCCTGGACCAGAGCCCCAGGGGCTGTGGCCAAATCTGCCCATTTCCCAGCACAGGCCTGGCACCCACTCCTGGCCCTAGGAGGGATGAGATTTTGGAAAGGACCGTGTGAAGGGGCCCCGGTCCCACACATCTGCCCAAGGAGGGGTGGGGGGTTCATACCCAGGCTTCTTCCCCAGGGGCATTCTCTGACTGGAAGGAGACCCTCCAGGAGCCCAGCGCCCCAGCCCCCACTGCAGCCTCCGGTGGCTCCTGGCACAATAGCCTGTGGCACCTCCTCCTACGAGGCCCTCCCCAGGGTGCTGGGGGATTCAGACTTGGAAATGCAGGCCAGGGAATAGAGATCATGCTTCCTCTGTCTCCCCACCCTGCGCTGAACGGTCGAGGAGACCGAGGGTGGGGTTGATACCCCACATGCTTACTTGGGGTCATTTTTGAGTCACTTTCGGTAGTTTGTGTCCTTCTAGGAGTTTGGCTGTTGTGTCTAGATGGTCTGATTTGTTGGTGTACAATTGTTCGTAGTGTTTTCATGGAATCCTTTTATTTCTGTCAGGTCGGCAATAATGTTTCCTCTTTCATTTCTGATTTTAGAAACTTGGGTTTGTAATTGTTTATTTATTTATTTTTATTAGAGATGGGGTCTCATCATGTTCCCCCAGGCTGGTCTTGAATGCTGGCCTCAGCGATCCTTCCACCTCGGCCTCACAAAGCGCTGGGATGACAGGCGTGAGCCATGGTGCTCAGTCTCTGATTTGAGTCATTTGTGTCCCATCTTTCTTTTCTTGGGCAGTCTGGTGAAAGACTTGTCAACTTTGTTATTATTTTCAAAAAACCCACTTTTGGTTCTGTTGACTATCTCGTTTTGTTTTTCCATTCTCTGTATTTTCCTTCCCATTTCCACTCTCACGTTTATTATTTTCTTCCTTTTATTCACTTTGGGTTTAGTTCATTTTCTAGTTTCTCAAGGTGGAAGGTTAGGTTTTTGATTTGAGATTTTTTTCTTTCTTTGAATGTAGACATTTACAGTTATAAATTTCCCTTTCAGCACTGCCTTAGCTGCATCTTGGAGTTTTCGTACGCTGTGCTATTTTTT
>NW_016839112.1:0-615 GCF_001698545.2 Rhinopithecus bieti | reverse complement strand
GCATCTGTTGTTTCCTGACTTTTAATGACTGCCATTCTACCTGGCATGAGATGTTATCTGATTGTGGTTTTGATTTGCATTTCTCTGATGACCAGTGATGAGCATTTTTTCATATGTTTGTTGGCTGCATAAATGTCTTCTTTTGAGAAGTGTCTGTTCATATCCTTTGCCCACTTTTTGATGGTTTTTTTTTTTTTTTCTTGTAAATTTGTTTAAGTTCTTTGTAGATTCTGGATATTAGCCCTTTGTCAGATGGATAGATTACAAAATTTTCTCCCATTCTGTAGGTTGCTGCCTGTTCACTCTGATTATAGTTTCTTTTGCTGTGCAGAAGCTCTTTAGTTTAATTAGATCCCATTTGTCTATTTTGGCTTTTGTTGCCATTGCTTTTGGTGTTTTAGTCATGAAGTCTTTGCCCATGCCTATGTCCTGAATGGTATTGCCTAGGTTTTCTTCTAGGGTTTTTATGGTTTTAGGTCTTACATTTAAGTCTTTAATCCATCCTGAGTTAATTTTTGTATAAGGTGTAAGGAAGGGATTCAGTTTTAGCTTTCTGCATATGGCTAGCTAGTTTTTCCAACACCATTTATTAAATAGGGAATCCTTTCCCCATTT
>NW_016839111.1:0-683 GCF_001698545.2 Rhinopithecus bieti | reverse complement strand
TCTATTATATCTATTATATTTATATTTTATAATTATATCTATTATATCTATATTTTATACCTTTATATAATATATCTATTGTCTTTATTTTATACCTGTATCTATTATACCTATTTTTTATACATATATATATTATATCCATTATATCTCTATTTTATACCTATATCTATTATATCTATATTTTGTACCTGTAACTATTATATCTATTATGTCTATATTTTATACCTATATCTATTATATCTATAACATTTATATTTTATAATTATATCTATTATATCTATATTTAACACCTGTATCTATTGTATCTATTATATCTATATTTTATATCTATATCTATTTTATTTATATTTTATACGTATTTCCATTTTATCTATTATGTCTATATTTTATACCTATATCTATTATATCTATGTTTTACCCGTGTATCTATTATATCTATTTTGTCTATATTTTATACCTATGTCTATTATATCTATACTGTCCATATTTTTTACCTATATCTATTATATCTATTATGTCTATATTTTACACCTATATCTATCATATATGTCTATATTTTATACTTGTATCTATTATATCTATATTTTATACCTATCTCTGTTATGTCTACATTTTATGCCTATATCTATTATATCTTTTAGGTCTATATTTTACACTTATATGTATTATATCTTTTATGTCAG
>NW_016839110.1:0-685 GCF_001698545.2 Rhinopithecus bieti | reverse complement strand
ACAGAGGACTTTAAAACAGTTATTATGACAATATTTTATGGGTCCAAAGAATTAAGCAGAGGTATCAAACATATAAAAATGGTCGGAATCAAACTTTTGAGATTAAAAACTACAACATCTGAGATAATAAATTGACTGGATGCAATTAATAGCAGATTAGACACTGCAGAAAAAAAGATTAAGAAACACAAAGCCACGAATTATTGAAACATCTAAAATACAACTCATCAACTCATGGAAACAATTTTTTTTTGTTTTTTGAGATGGAGTCTTGCTCTGTCGCCCAGGCTGGAGTGCAGTGGCGCGATCTCGGCTCACTGCAAGCTCCGCCTCCAGGGTTCACGCCATTCTCCTGCCTCAGCATCCGGAGTAGCTGAGACTGCAGGCGCCAGCCACCGTGCCCGGCTAATTTTTTGTATTTTTAGTAGAGACAGGGTTTCACTGTGTTAGTTAGGATGGTCTCAATCTCCTGACCTCGTAATCCACCCTCCTCGGCCTCCCAAATTGTTGGGATTACAGGCGTGAGCCACTGCTCCCGACAAACAATTTTTCTTTTTTAAATGAACAGGGCATCAGTGAATGATAGTGCAAGTTTAAGACATCTAATAAGCAAGTTGAAGGAGTCCTCCAGACAGAAGGAAACTGATACCGGAAGAAAATCTGGATGAAAAAAAAACAAACAAAA
>NW_016839109.1:0-866 GCF_001698545.2 Rhinopithecus bieti | reverse complement strand
TTCCTTCTTCACCATGGCCCCTATGGGCTCCCAAATATCACTTTGCAGAATACACGACAGCAGTGTTAGGCAACTGTTTCAAGAAGGGAATGGCGGAACTCGGTGTGATGATGTCACACATCAGAAAGCAATCTCTCAGAAGGCTTCTCTCTAATTATTATCTGAGGATATTTCCTTTTTCACCATGGCCCATATGGGCTCCGAAATATCAGTTTGTAGATTCCACGAAAAGAGTGTTAGCAAACTGCTTCTGAGGTCTAAGTTGTAAGTCTGTGAGATGAACCCACTGATCAGAAAGAAGTGTCTCAGAAAGCTTCTTTCACGTTTTGAACTGATGATTTTCCTTTATCAGCATAGGCCTCAATGCGATCCAAAGAAGCCCTTGTCAGGTTCCTCAAAGACAGTGCTAATGGACTGCTCCACGAAACGTAAGTGTAACTCTGTGGGCTGAATTCACACATCACCAAGAAGTTTCTAAGAAAGCTTCTTTCTAGTTTTCATCGGAGGAGATTTCCTTTGTCACCGTAAGCTTCATTGCGCTAGGAAGTATCTAATTGCAGATTTCCAGCAAACTGTGTTCACAAACCGATCACTGAAGAGAAACGTGTAACTCTGTGAGTTGCATTCACACATGGCAATGCAGTTTCTCAGAAGGCTTCTTTCCAGTTTTGATCGGAGGATATTTCCTTTTTCACAATAGTTCTCAATGAGCTCCCACATATCACTTGGCAGAATCCATGGCAATAGTGGTAGCAAACTGTTCCAAGAAGAGAAGGGTGGACCTCTGTGTGATGAAGTCAACCATCAGAAAGCAATCTCTCAGAAAACTTCTCTCTAGTTATTATGTGAGGGTATTTCCTTTTTCA
>NW_016839108.1:0-1369 GCF_001698545.2 Rhinopithecus bieti | reverse complement strand
TGTCACCGTAAGCTTCATTGCGCTAAGAAGGATCCCATTGCAGATTTCCAGAAAACTTAGTTAGCAAACTGATCATAGAACAGAAACGTGTAATTGGGTGAGTTGCATTCACACATGGCAATGCAGTTTCTCAGAAGGCTTCTTTCCAGTTTTGATCTGATGATATTTCCTCTTTCTCCATAGCCCTCAATGAGTTCCCACATATCACTAGGCAGAACCCACGGCAACAGTGTTAGCAAACTGTTCCAAGAAGGGAAGGGTGGAACTTGAGTGATGAAGTCACACATCAGAAAGCAGTCTCTCAGAAAGCTTCTCTCTATTCATTATGAGACGATATTTCCTATTTCACAATGTCCCCCTATGGGCTACATATATCACTTTGCAGATTCGAAGAAAAGAATGTAGCAAACTGCTTCCTGAGGCCTAAGGTGTAACTCTGTGAGATGAATTCACAGAGCAGAAAGAAGTTTCTCAGAAAGCTTCTTTCACGTTTTAAACTGATGATATTTCCTTTATCAGCGTAGGCCTCAAAACGATCCAAAGAAGCCCTTCTGTGGTTCATCAAAGACACTGTTAATGGACTGCTCCACGAAACATTAATGTAACTCTGTGAGTTTAATGCACACATCACCAAGGAGTTTCTTACAAAGCTTCTTTCTAGTTTTCATCTGAGGGTATTTCCTTTGTCACCGTAAGCTTCATTGCGCTAAGAAGTATCTAATTGCAGATTTCCAGAAAACTGTGTTAGCAAACTGATCACTGAAGAGAAATGTGTAGTTCTGTGAGTTGCATTCACACCTGGCAATGCAGTCTCTGGGAAGGCTTCTTTGCAGTTTTGACAGAGGATATTTCCTTTTTCACCATAGCCCACAATGAGCTCCCAAATATCACTTTGCAGAATCAACGACAACAGTGTTAGCAAACTGTTCCAAGAAGGGAAGGGTGGAACTCTGTGTGATGAAGTCACACATCAGAAGGCAATGTCTCAGAAAGCTTCTCTCTAGTTATTATGTGAGGATATTTCCTTTTTCACCATGGGCCCCTATGGGCTACCATATATCAATTTGCAGAATCCACGACAAAAGTGTTAGCAAAGTGTTCCAAGAAGAGAAGGGTGGAACTCTATGTTATGATGTCACACATCATTAAGCAATCTCTCAGAAAGCTTCTCTCTAGTTAATATCTGAGGATATTTCCTTTTCCACCACGGACCCTTTGGGCTGCCAAATATCACTTTGCAGAATCCACGACAACAGTGTTAGCTAACGGTTCTAAGAATGGAAGGGTGGAACTCTGTGTGATGAAGTCACACATAACAAAGCAATCTCTCATAAAGCTTCTCTCTAGTTAATTTCTGTGGATATTTCCT
>NW_016839107.1:0-1997 GCF_001698545.2 Rhinopithecus bieti | reverse complement strand
AGCTTCGTTCTAGTTTTTATCTGAGGATATTTCCTTTGTCACCATAGACTTCAATATGATAAAAAAAATCCATTCTCAGATTTCCCAAAGACAGTGCTACCAAACTGATCCATGAAAAGAATAGTGTAACACTGTGCAATGAGTTAACACATCAATAAGCGGTTTCTCAATATGCTTCTTTCTGGTAGTTATATGAGGATATTTCCTTTGTCACCATAAACTTCAATGCACTCAGAAATATGCCATTGCAGAATCCAAGAAAAGAGTGTTAGGAATCTGGTAAATGAAAAGAACAGTGTAATTCTGTGAGATGAATACACATATCACAAAGCAATTTCTCAGAAAGCTTCTTTCTAGTTTTTATCTGAGGATATTTTCTAATTCACCATAGGCTTCAGAGGACTCAGAAATATCCCTTTGCAGATTCCAAGAAAACAGTACTTGCAAACTGATCCATGAAAAGAAAGGTGTAACTCTGTGAGATGAGTTCAGATATCACAAAGGACTTTCACAGAAAGCATCTTTCTAGTTTTTATCTGAGGATACTTCCTTGTCACCGAAGGTTTCAATATGATCCAAAATATCCTTTCTCAGATGCACCAACAACAGTGTTACCAAACTGCTTCATGAAAGGAATCATGTAAATTTTGAGATAAATTAACACATCAGAATGCAGTTTCTCAGAAAGCTTCTTTCTAGTTTTTATATGAAGATATTTACTTTGTCACCAAAAACTTCAATGCACTCAGAAATATCAGATTGCAGATTCCAACAAAACAGGGTAAGCAAACTGCTCAACGCAAAGAATAGTGTAACTCTGCGAGATGAATTCACACATCACACAGCAGTTTCTCAGAAAGCTTCTTTCTAGTTTTATCTCAGGATATTTCCTTTTTCACCATATTCCTCAATGCACTCCTGAACATCCCATTGCAGACTAAATGAAAAAAGTGTTAGCAAACTTCTCAATGAAAAGAACAGTGTTACTTAATGGGATGAATTCACACATCACAAAGCAGTTTTACGGAAAGCTTCTTTTAGGTATTTATCTGAGGATATATCCTTTGTCAAAACAGGCCTCAATGCACTCCGAAACACCCTATTGCAAATTCCATGAAAGCAGTGCTATCAAATTTCTCAATGAAAAGAACGGTGTAACACAGTAAGATGAATTCACACATCACATAGCTGTTTCTCAGAAAACTTCCTTCTAGTTTTTACATGAGGATATTTACTATTTCACTATAGACCTCAATGCACTCCAGAATATCCAATTGCGGATTCCATGAAAACAGTGTTAGCAAACTGCTCCATGAAAAGAAAACTGTGACATTCTGAGATGAATTCACACATCAGAAAGCAATTTCTCAGAAAGCTTCTGTCTAGTTTTTATCTGAGGGTATTTCCTTTTTCACAATAGGCCTCAATGCGCTCCCAAATATCACTTTGCAGGTTCCACGAAAACAGTGTTAGCAAACTGCTCAATGAGAAAAAAAAGTTTACCTGTGTGAGATGAATTCACACATCACAAAGCAGTTTCTCAGAAAGCTCCTTTTAGGTTATTGTGTGAGAATATTTCCTTTAACACCATTGGCTTCAATGCGATCCAAAATATCCCTTCTCAAAATGCCCAAAAACAGTGCTATGAAACTATTACATGAAAAAAATCGTGTAATTCTGTGACATGAATTAACAAGTCAGAATTCGTTTTCTCAGAAAGCTTCTTTCTAGTTTTTATATGCAGATATTGTCTTTGTCACCATAAACTTCAATGCACTCCGAAATATCCCATTCCAGATTCCAAGAAAAGAGTGTTAGCAAACTGCTCAATGAAAAAAACAGTCTAACGCTGTGAGTTGAATTCACACATCACAACACAGTTTCTCAGGAAGCTTCTTTCTAATTTTTATGTGAGGATATTTGATTTTTCACCAAAGGCTTCCATCTCCTCCCAATATCTCTTTGTAGATTCCACTAAAACAGTGTTAGCAAGCTGC
>NW_016839106.1:0-999 GCF_001698545.2 Rhinopithecus bieti | reverse complement strand
AAAGACCGACTTTCAAACTGTGGAATGTAGAGGAAGATTTAACCCTGTGAAAAGAATGGTCATGTCAGAGAGCAGCTTCTTCAAGTGCTTCTTTCTGTTTTTTGTTGGGCGACATTTGACTTTTTGCCATAGTCTTCAATGTGCTCCGAATATCACTCTTTTGGTTTTACAGGAACAGTGTTCAAACTGTGCCTTATGAGAAGAAAGTTATAGCTGCTGAGTGGAATGCACACATCACCAAGCAGTTTCTCAAAAAGCTTCTCTCCATTTTTTATCTGACTATATTTCCTATTTCATCATAGGCCCAAATGTGATGCCAAATATTCCATCGCGTATCCATCCATGAGGGAGTTTCCAAGCTGTGCAATGTAAAGAAAGCTTCAGCTATGTGAGATGATTAAAGATAGCAAAAAGCAGATTTACAGAAAGCTTCTTTCCAGTTTTTATCTGAAGATATTTCCATTTTCACCATAGTCCTGAATGTGCTCTCGATCGTCCCTTCTGGGATCTGTCCACGACAGTTTCAAAGCTGTGTAATGTAAAGAAAGCTTTATCTATGTGAGATGAATACACATATCACAGAGTAGTTTCCTGGAAAGCTTCTTTCCAATTTTCCTCTGAGGCCATTTCCCTTTTCACCATAGGCATCAACATGCTCTTGAATATCACTTGGTACCTGTTCCTCCAAAAGGGTTTCACCGACGCTGTATGACAAGGGAGGTATAACACTGTCATTGAAAGCATATGTCACAAAGCAGTTCCTCGGAAAGCTTCTCTCCAGTTTCGTTCTGATAATATTTCCTATTTCAAGGTAAGACTCAAAGTGCTCCCGAATATCCCATCACACGCTAAATATACACAGGGTTAGAGAACTAATCAATGAAAAGAGAGGCTGAACTGACTGAGAGGAATTAAGGCCACACAAAGCAGTTTCACAGAAAGCTTCCTTCTGGATTTTACCTGAGGATATTTCTTTCTCCATATTTAAGGATAGTTCAG
>NW_016839105.1:0-1546 GCF_001698545.2 Rhinopithecus bieti | reverse complement strand
ATTTATTTATTTTTATTTTTTATTTTTTTGAGATAGAATCTCACTCTGTCACACAGGCTGGAGTACAGTGGCCGGATCTCACCTCACTGCAAGCTCCGCACCCCAGGTTCACGCCATTCTCCTGCCTCAGCCTCCCGAGTAGCTGGGACTACAGGCGCCCGCCACCTTGCCCGGCTAGTTTTTTTGTATTTTTTAGTAGAGACGGGGTTTCACCGTGTTAGCCAGGATGGTCTTGATCTCCTGACCTCATGATCTGCCTGTCTTGGCCTCCCAAAGTGCTGGGATTACAGGCTTGAGCCACCGCACCCGGCCAATGGAATTATTTTCTTAGTTTCCATTTGGGATTGTTCACTGATAGTGTGTACAGATGCAACTAATTTTTGTGTATTGGTTTCGTGTGCCTTGCAACTTTGCCTAGTTTGTTAGCTCTGAAAGTGTTTTTCTTTGTGAATTCTTTAAGATGTTCTGCATATAAGATCGTGTCACCTACAAATAGAGATAATTTTAATTCTTTTCTGATTTGAATGCTTTTTTGTTTGTTTAATTGCTCTGGCTAAAATATTCAGTACTATGTTAGATGGAAGTGTTGAAAGTGGTTATCCTTGTCTTGTTCCTGATCTTAGGGGGAAAGTTTTCAGCCCTTCACCATTGAATATAATGTTAGCTGTGGTCTTTTCATATGTGGGCTTCATCATGTTGAGAAAGTTCCCTTCTATTCCTAGTTTACTGAACATTTATATAATGAGTGTTGGATTTTCTGAAGTGCTTTTTCTGCATTAATTGAGGAAATTATGTGGTTTTTTTCTCTTCATTCTATAAATGTGATGAATCACATTGATTTCTGTATGTTCAACCATCCTTGCATTCCTGGAATAAATCCCACTTGGTCATGGCATATGATCTGTTTAATACACTGCTGAATTCAGTTTGCTAGTATGTTGTTGATAATTTTTGCATCTATGTTTATAAGAGATATTGGTCTGTACTGTTTTTTCTTGTAGTGCCATTCTGGCTTTAATATCAGAGTAATGCTGGCCTTACAAAATGAGGAAGTGTTTGTTCCTCCTCAATTTTTTGGAATAGTTTGATAATTCTACTTTAAATGTTTGGTATAGTTCACCAGTGAAGCTTTCAGCTCCTGAACTTTGCTTTGTTAGGTTTTTGATTATTGATTCAATCTCTTTGTTATAGGTCAATTTACATTTTGTATTTCTTGAGTCAGTTTTGGTAGTATGTGTGCATTTAAGAATTTGTTCATTTCATCTAGGCTATCCAATTTGTTGCTTATAGCAGTCTCTTATAATCCTTTTTATTTCTGTAAAATCAGTAGTAATGTTTCCAGTTCATTTGTGATCTTAGTAATTTAAGTCTTGTTTTATTCCTTGTCAATCTAGCTAAGAGTTTGTCAATTTTGTTGATATTTTCAATGTACTAATTTTGCTTTTGTTGATATCTCTATTTTTTATTCTCTATGTCATTATATGTCATTAATCTCCACTATATATATATATGTGTATATATATATGTGTGTGTATATATGTGTGTG
>NW_016839104.1:0-381 GCF_001698545.2 Rhinopithecus bieti | reverse complement strand
CCTACCTGTGGGTCCCCGCCCCCCCGCGATCGGGGGCCAACAGCCGCCGTGGGGCGTGGCGTGGCAGCGACTGGGGGCACACAGGTAGGTGTACACTGCCTGGGTTATTTGGAGTAATAATATAGTTATTACACATCAGTGATCGCTTTTAGTACTTGTCAATGGATTTAAGAATACGATAACATTGATAATTTTCATAATTATTTTAAGTACCTGATTATGCAATCTTACTATTAATTATTAATATTAATGTTAATGAACAATATTATTAGTCCCTAATACTAATCATAATTTTCTTACCCGCATCTCCTTGTATTGATTTCAGTAACATTCATTGCGGATATTATTTGATTATTAATGGTGATATTAATATTAATTAGT
>NW_016839103.1:0-1538 GCF_001698545.2 Rhinopithecus bieti | reverse complement strand
ACTCCTGCCTCCTGTTTCACTCGCTGGGCCAAACTCCACCCTCCTTCCTCCTGGTTCACTCTCCTGTGCCCCCATTCCTTCCTCCTGATTCACTGCTCTGGGCCCCTACGCCTCCCTCCTGGTTCACTCCCCTGGATCCCCACTCCTCCCTCTTGGGGCGTGGTAGTTTCTGCTGTGCTTGTGCCAGAGCGATAAGGCTGAGTGGCAGCTCCAGGGCTGTGGCTGCTCACGCAGCTGTGGCATTAGTGCAGAGAACTGCGGGGATGCAGCTGCCCTTGCTGTGATGCTTTTAGTGTCATAGCTGTTGTGGAAAGCTGGGTGGGACGTGGATGTTCCAGGATGGGACAGGAGCCTCCCCTCAGCTTCTGTCAAACAATTCTCAGCCAGGTGTGGTGGCTCATGCCTGTAATCCCAGCGCTTTGAGAGGCCGGGGAGGGGATCATCTGAGGTCAGGAGTTGGAGACCAGCTTGGCCAACGTGATAAGACCCTGTCTCAACTAAAATTATCGGGGTGAGGTGGTGGCCACCTATAGTCCCAGCTACTCTAGAGGCTGAGGCAGGAAGATCCCTTGAACCTGGGAGGTGGAGGCTGCAGTGAGCAGAGATCACACCATGGCATTCCAGCCTGGATGACAGCAAGACTCTGTCACAGAAAACAAAACCAAACTTCTCTATATCATGCTCACGGCTTGTAAGCAGAGGAGAGAATATTTGTTTGGCAGAAATATTCAGATGATTTAGAAATTCTCTTCTGATTAAGAGAATCAACAACTCAGTTAATTATCTGCCGACTTTCAGTCATGTGGCAGGGAGTAGGGGTGGCTGTTAAAACAGG
The DNA here is from genome assembly GCF_001698545.2 of Rhinopithecus bieti. NCBI lineage: Eukaryota > Metazoa > Chordata > Mammalia > Primates > Cercopithecidae > Rhinopithecus > Rhinopithecus bieti. Next base: position 703 of record NW_016839103.1, on the reverse strand, counting down.
TGCCTGTCTTTGGGAGGCAGAGCCGGGTAGATCACAAGACCAGGAGTTCGAGACCAGCCAGACCAACATGGTGGAAACCCATCTCTACTAAAATATAAAATTAGCTGGGTGTGGTAGCATGCACCTGTAATCCCAGGTATTCAGGAGGCTGAGGCAGGAGAATTGCTTGAATCTGGGAAGTGGAGTTTGCAGTGAGCTCAGATCGTGCCACTGTACTCCAGTCTGGACAACAGAGTGATACTCTGTCTCAAAAGCAAAACAAAAGAACAACCCCCCAAAATGGTGCCTGTCCTCCTTCCACCAGAGTTGGGTTTGATTTGGCGGCTCTGAGATTGGGCCCTGGATACATGTAATTCCAAATTCTCAGATGACGCTGATCTGGGCTCTGTGCAACCAAGTGAGTCTTAACATTTAGCTTCCTTCCAATTACAAAGAATTATTTTCCCTTTCTGAATAGGTCAGTTCATCTCAAAGAGATTTGAGCCACTGGAACATCAGTCCTGAGATGGCTTCCTCAGCCTTTGATGGTTTATGGAATGGGATTTCAGTCATCTGAGCCTTGGTTCAGAAGCAGTACATGCTGTGGAGGAGATGTCTCTGTGGCATCACAGCAGCCACAGACGCTGCTCCGCGTGGTGCCTGTGGCCACGGCTGCACCCTGCTGGGACCCTCAGAGGTGCTACCGTTGTCATTGAAAACACCA
>NW_016839102.1:0-4288 GCF_001698545.2 Rhinopithecus bieti | reverse complement strand
GGAACATCTAATTCTTGAGTTCCTCCTGTGAGCAACTTTTCAGGGGCTTGCTTGGAAGAAAAAATTAATAAAAGTGTGCCTTTCTCTGATTTGACAACCTAAAACCAGAGTGAGTTGAGGACTAGTATAACTGGATTTACATCAATTAAAATGGGCTTGTTTTGAAAGGAATATAAGCTCTCATAATTCCAGGAGTAAATTCAAGGAGTTCCATCTCTGAGTTGGTCCCAATGACACTGTTTCTTATCAGAGAGAAGGGAGAATGAGATAAATCACGACTCCTCCCATTATGAGATTCATAAACTCAGTAGGTTGTTTAATCTCTGAGCCTCAATTTTCTCTCCTTAGAATCGAGTTAGTTATTTCTACTTTTGTAGGTTGTTGAGAAAGTTAAATGAGATAATGTACAAAAATTCATAGTAGGAACTCAGCAATGGGTGTTTGCTCTGGTCCCAGTGCTTGGAAGATGGGTGAGTCTCTGGACACATTGAGTAGCCCATGGATCCTCTTTCTTTGATCTATCTATCCATCAGTTATTTTACCTATCAACCATCTATGTATATGTATCTATTCATAATCTCTGTCTATTCATCCATATATGTGTTATTTCATCTATCAGTTGTTCTACGTATCTATCTCTCTGTAATCTGTCTCTTCATCATCTATTATCTATCTTGTATCCATTTCTCTGGTTCTCTGTATTTTGTCCATAGAACTCTAGTAGGAATAAGATTTCATATGAATCCAGACTTACATGAAATCTCTCATATAATGGCTCTCTGTTTCTCTCTCTCTCTCCCTTTTAGCTCCTGTACAGAGGTTAATGATATTCACTAATCAGTCCACGTGGATTAACAGGAAGTTTTCAGTGAACGTCCAAGCAGTGGGGCGCATCAGTAACACGGCCTTGCTTAGTCCCATGAGGTCATGTAGTCCCGTGGTTCTCAACCAGGGGATTTTGCTCCTCTGCTCTGGAGGGCATTGAGCAAGGTTTAGAGATATTTTGGGTTGTCACATCTGCAGGGAGGGAGAGGGGCTACAAATCAGGTAGGTAGAGGGCAGGGTACCTAGAAATATCCTAGAGTGGGCAGGTCTGATCTCCATACAAAGAATTACACAGTTCAAAGGGCAGCAACAGTCAGAGCCTCTTTCTTAGCTATCCTCTAGATTGGCCAGGAGTCGGTAGAACTCCAGGGACAGAATATGACTTGTCATGGAGCTAATTAGTGGCAAAGGCTCAACTAGAATCTAGTTCCCCTGACATTCAAACTAATTTACTCCAATTATAATAAACCTTAGTTTTAAATTTTCACAGCCAATATAGTATTACAGTGTCACAATTTACAATTGTGTGTTGATTACTTATACAGAGAAAGACATTTTGCATACATTGCCACTTCTTCCAGTACTGATTATTCTCAGGTTGTTTAAAATGCTACCATTTCTTTTTTTCTCCTCATGTCATTGTTTCCCATACCATTAAATGCTGAGGCCCTGGTTTTCTAAATTCTTCATTTTACATTTCTCTAAAGATGCATCCAACAGAATAGAAATAAACAATTCTTGAACTGTCACCCAAACACACCAAGATGGTACGATATGAGTAAAATAGACTTTTCTTTGTGCTAAGGACTCACATTAGCATATTTTCTAGGAGGCTAGAGAGGAGAGTGTGAGGCAATGTAGAGAGATTTATAAGATCAGTACTTACTTTGTTAAACGCTGTCACTGTCGTGGTTCGACAACTGAATTCCAGGTCCCAATGTATTTATAAGCTTGTTGTTCCTTTCGATAGTTCCCTCCCATTGAAAGAAGGGTCAAGTTACGGAAAAGCCTCTCCCACACATTTCATGGCCAAGGGGCCACCTACTGGATTCTAAGACATGAGTAAGTGATCTGCTTATCAGAAGAAACTGGTTAATATGTTCCTTTTCAAGGTTGGCAATTAAAGTTTAAACAATACATTCCACCTGGATTTTGCTCTTTTGCAAGTCAGCAGAAACTGGCTTTTAAGACACTTGTTTTCATGAGTTGGATGCAAAGACTAAGGCAACTGAAAACCTCTATTGTTAGCATAGCTGCGGGGATGTCTGTGAAGGACAAGCTGATGCCACCCTTTTCGTTCTGGCTTGACAAATAAAATATAGGACATCCATGTCAATGTGAATTTCAGGCAAACAATCAATAATTTTTTAGTTACAGCTATTTCCAAAAGTGGTATGAAACCTGATTATACTGAAATATTCTTTATTGTTTATCTGAAATTCACATTTAGGTGGGTGTCCCGTATTTTATCTGCCAAATCCGGGAACCCTATTTCCATGTGCTTTCCTCTTTATGCCACTCAAATCACCCATAATATAACAAATCTGAAAGTATCCATCACCTGGATTCATCAATTGCAAATAATCTTTCTTCATCTATAACATGCAGGGCGTTTTGTTGGCCCCAAGAAAGATAGGTCCATATAGAAATCCCTAGACCCTGTGAACTTGATCTAATTTGGAAAACGCTCTTTGCAGATGTAATGAAGTAAAAGAATTTGAGATGAGATCGTCTTGGTATATCTGGAAAGGCCCCGAATCCATTGACAATTGTCCTCTCCGCAGAGAGAAGAAAAGACACAAGACACAGAGGGTGAGGTGCTGGAAGAGGGAGGCAGAAATTAGAGTGATGTGGTCACAATCCATGAAAGTCTAGAAAGGCCAAGAGCTCCCAGAAGCTAGAAGATGCAGGGAAGGATTCCTGGAAATCACTTCTAATCCAAGCCCGTTAGCACAATGACACACCAAAGAAAATGATGTTGCATATACTGACTTATGTGTAATTCACATATACCATCTGTATCTTGGCAGCCCAGGCCTGAGTGGCACTGAGGGAACTGAGGGAAGGCTCATGCCTGGGGCCCCACAGAGCCTTAAGGAGCAGAGTGAGGATGAGCCAGGAACACATGCCTGTAAGGGACAACAGGGTGGCCTGAGAGCAGAGGGTGGGTCTGTTTGCTGTTCAATATTTCCTCACCTCCTAGAAAACTGAGGAATCCACAGCAGGCAGAATTGTTGTTTGAAAATGCGTAAGAAAAGTGTTTTCATGAGAAATAAAATGTATGTCAAGGAAAAAAAGAAAATTTCATTTGCCATTCCCCAGAATGGTAATTGTTTTCTTGTGCAAATTGTCAGGAGAAAATTGCTACCCCTGAATTTTGACAGGTCATTTGACATATGTTACAGGACAATTCTTGAACAAGTCAAACAACTCACATAGTCTACATTTTACGTTTTATTGAATTTTAATTCCAAGAAAATTTATGGGGAGATTGGAAATCTGATTTCATATCAGATACTAATGAAAAGAAATCAATTTTAACTAAATCTGGTCATGGATGTTTTACTATGTAGTTAGCATATAATTTTAAAGCGTTTATTAACTTCACAATAGCCACAACCAACATTTAGATAATGCAATTTATTGTTGCAAAACTTTAGAATATTTGTATTATATGTTCTTGGCATCTATGCCTGCTTTATCAAACCTTGAAAATATTTGTTGCGTCTTCTAAACCTTTTGTATCTATGGGTAATTTCCTCAGGCTGCCAGGCTGCAAAACTTCTTCACTGTGGGGAGTTTGCTGATTCTGATTTTCAGGGCCGGCAATGCACAAAGCACAGCCTCAGAGTGAAGCCAAGGGCTGACACCACCATTAACACAGCCCAGGGAATCTGAGTCCCTCCTACACAAAGACCAGGTGAGTTCCCTCCATCAGCACCAGTATGGAGGCAGGAACAGTCACTAAGTGAGAGATGAAGATAAGAGGAAGAACATGCAGCTCACTAGCATTTTCCCAAACAATGTCTTTAAGACTTTATTCAGTTCAGTTTTCCCACCCTCTTTCTTACACTTGAATCTTGTATATTCATGGCTCTTGCAGAAGATGAGAAAGAACAATGTGCCTGTAAGATATCAGCACAGATCAGTCTCTAAGCAGAAGAAGTGAAGATATGGGAAAATTGAGTTAGAAATGAAAATAGAAAATGTGAAAGACAAACCATGGGGCCACTTTTTCCCATAGAGAGATATAGCGTTGTCGGGCAGCGTGTTGGGAGAGCTGTACACAAGGAACACAATGATCTGGCAGCAGGAGCCAGAGCCCAAAGAAGGAACCAGACGGAAAGGGCCCTGCTCAGACACGCTTGGTGTGGGAAGACAAGGGCATATTGGGATAAAGGGCATCACAGAGAACTCAGGAGCAAAACCACAGTGAAATAGAGGGATGAGGAGAGATGCTGGG
>NW_016839101.1:0-686 GCF_001698545.2 Rhinopithecus bieti | reverse complement strand
AAGGTGCCCTGGAGGCAGCAGGTTCACCAACTGCCCCTTGCTCAGACTGGGGGCAGTGACTGATTAACTGGGCAAAGCCTCAGGATCACAGGCTCCTTGAGGGCAATTAATTATTAACAAATGGGGACAGAGTTCAGAGTAACGGTAACGGGAGGCGAACCCCCAATAACAGCCCCCAACAATCCTCAGCACAACAGCCTGCACTTACTAGGTAATCACCACGTGCTGGGGAAAACAGGGGCTCCGGGGCAAGGATCCCTGGGTTCAGGACATTGGGCTTTGTGATCCAGGACGAGCTACTTAACTGCTTTTGTGGCAATTGCTTCCTCCACCTCCCAAGTAGTGGGATTACAGGTGCGTGTGATCACACTGAGGGTAATTTTTAATTGTTTTTTGGTAGAGACAGAGTCTCACTGTGTTACCCAGGCTGGTCTTGAACCCCTGGACTCAAGCAGTCCTCCCACCTCGGCCTCCCAAAGTGCTGGGATTTCAGGCATGAGCCACGGCACCTGGTTCTCACATTGTAAGTCTTTTTTTAAAAGCTATAACCTATGTTTATACATTCCTGAATGTACATTTCACCAAAAAAGTTAAAAAAATTAATCATAATATCAGTTTCCCAGAGCTGTTGTGTGGATCCAATTAATGGACACATACAACCTGGTACACAATCTGTGTTCAGTAAG
>NW_016839100.1:0-379 GCF_001698545.2 Rhinopithecus bieti | reverse complement strand
TGGAGTTTGCTTGAGATCCACTCCAGAACCTGTTTGCCTGGGTATCAACAGCGGAGGCTGCAGAAGATAGAATATTGCTGAACAGTGAGTGTTGCTGTCTGATTCTTGCTCTGGAAGCTTCGTCTCAGGGTGTACCCAGCCATGTGAGGTGTGAGGTGTCAGTCTGCACCTAGTGGGGATGTCTCCCAGTTAGGCTACTCAGGGGTCAGGGACCCACTTGAGCAGACAGTCTGTCTGTTCTCAGATCTCAACCTCCATGCTGGGAGAACCACTGCTCTCTTCAAAGCTGTCAGAGAGGGACATTTACATCTGCAGAGGTTTCTGCTGCTTTTGTTTAGCTATGCCCTGTCCCCAGAGGTGGAGTCTACAGAGGCAGGCA
>NW_016839099.1:0-1213 GCF_001698545.2 Rhinopithecus bieti | reverse complement strand
TTAATGTATTCAAATAATAAGGAAGAACTTTCCCTCTGTTTCCAAAGCAAAAGTATAAACAACCTTTTACTTGGCAGGGATTTCACTATGTTTCTGAAAAGCCAGCAAGCACTTTTCCTGAAATAGACCCGTCTCTTCCTCTGCATAGACCCTATGAACATTTTAGCTACATTTCTGCTGTATCTTGATGTGATAGATTATAGAAAAATTCCTTGCTACTGGAACTTCACGATGCTTTCCTTTTAAACATCAAATAGAAAGTATGGATAGTAAATCTCAGACTAGTTGCCATTCTCGGTCTTGGTAGAGCTGCCACCAACAGCCTCTGTCAATTACAACAGAGTGTGTCTCCCCAGCAACCCGGCTTAGATTGCAGACCGAGCCAGCCTCACCCAGGATTCAGTGCAACATCTTCCAAAGCTGTAGCCACTGCTCTTGGAGGAGACTTGAGAAGCCCTCCCTTTGATGCCTGTGCATGGCTGTTCTCAGATCACAGCAGCTGCAGCAGCATCTCGGAGGATGCCGGCAGGGGTGTCCTGGGTATTGACACCACGGCAGGGGCCTGCAGTGTCGGAATGAAATGGGCCGTGACATTGAGCAGCCTAGAGGAGTCCACAGTCACGTTTCAAATGTGCAGTGGCCCGAGGTGAACCCCAGAGCACTGAGGAGCCTGGAGTTGACCTGTCACGACTCCATTGAAGGAGCTGGCTGAATTCTGTACCTGTGCAGGCAAAAGATGGCTGTTGGCGCTTGGCCCCTTCTCAGGCCGGGGCTAGGGAGGTTGCACAGCTCGTGGGAGCTTGACTGTGCACTCGAGCCTGAGTCCCTCACCTTTGTGAGCCCAGGGAAGATAGACATGCCGAGCTCTCCTGGAAGAGGCCCCTGAGGAGTCGAAGCTGAGTTTCAGGATGGGCGGCCTTGTGGTGTGTGTGGCGGGTTCGGAGTCGGTGCGTGCTGAGTGGGGGCCCAGCTGCTGCTGTTGCTATTGGTCTCAGCAGACGCTGTGGGGGACGTGGCTCCTGTGGTACTTGGTGGTTTTCTCCTCACAGGAGTGGGTTTCCCTGCGGTGAAGGTGTCGGTGCTGTGACAGGCAGCCTGGCAGGAGGAAGGCGCTCGTGGGGTTGTACCCCGAGGCCCCCTTCCTCTTGAGGAGCAGGAAGGGGGTTTGGGACCCTGCTTCCAGCTGCGCTCCCTTGCTAGGTTCTTGGCCTCG
>NW_016839098.1:0-1368 GCF_001698545.2 Rhinopithecus bieti | reverse complement strand
GTTTCCCATTCATATTGGAGTCCTTAAAATGAGAAAATAACCTAAGAAAATTGTTTCTCTTACTAATGTTCCAGGACACCTAATGGAAACAAATGTAAAAACATCTCTGGAAACAAATGTAAAAACATCTCTAGAGGGACGGAATCCAGGGCTCACTATATTTGCAAGATGAAGCTTTGAGGAATTTATAGTCTCAACATGAATTAAACATTAACCAGAGTGTGCAAGTGCTTGTAGCAGAATTATTCATGACAAAAAGTCAGATGACCATCTTAGATAAATATTATGTAAAAGTACATTCACTATGACAAAATAAACATAAGATGGAATTAAACTTTTTGAAAGAAAAGACAACAAATAGCCAGGAAGATGTGAGAATAACCTTAAAAAAATTAAAAATGGCAAAAACGGAGAAGTCATTGAAATCGAAACTTCAATGTATACTTCAAACAGAAAAATAAACAAGCAAAATGTAGATATGTGTAAAACAAGAGAAGGGGTAAGAGACATTGGAAAAGAATACGATATGCTTTATATAATGGTAGTTACAAACTGAAAGAATGTAGATACTTAAAATGGATGCATTTTTATAGAAATATTAGGGTCTTTACTAGAACTATTGGAAGATATGCACCCTCAGGATTAAGATTCTTACAAAATCATTAGATATGTTGTAGTAAAATGACAAAATATGGTACAGTTCTCCCTTGGTCTTCACATGTGGGGGACTGTTCTGGGACCCTTGTGCATACCAAAATCCACCACAAGCAAGTCCAGTACTCAACAATGCTGAACATCTGTACAAGAAGTTGTCCATCTATACATCTATATCTGTGAGCGTTATGTCCTGGGAATGTAAAAGATCACATATAAGTGCATAAGTGGACCCACACAGTTCAAACCCATTTTGTTCCAGGGTCAATTGTACAAGGCCACAGTAACCAAAACAGCATGGTACTGGTACCAAAACAGAGATATAGACCAATGGAACAGAACAGAGTCCTCAGAAATAATACCGCACATCTACAGCCATCTGATCTTTGACAAACCTGAGAGAAACAAGAAATGGGGAAAGGATTCCCTATTTAATAAATGGTGCTGGGAAAATTGGCTAGCCATAAGTAGAAAGCTGAAACTGGATCCTTTCCTTACCCCTTATACGAAGATTAATTCAAGATGGATTAGAGACTTAAATGTTAGACCTAATACCATAAAAACCCTAGAAGAAAATCTAGGTAGTACCATTCAGGACATAGGCATGGGCAAGGACTTCATGTCTAAAACACCAAAAGCAACTGCAGCAAAAGCCAAAATTGACAAATGGGATCTAATTAAATGAAAGAGCTTTTGCACAGCAAAATAAACTAC
>NW_016839097.1:0-993 GCF_001698545.2 Rhinopithecus bieti | reverse complement strand
TATACCTAATGTAAATGACGAGTTAATGGGTGCAGCACACCAACATAGCACGTGCATATATAGGTAACAAACCTGCACGTTGTGCACATGTACCCTATAACTGAAAGTAAAATAAAAAAATTTTTCAAAAAGCAAAGGTATGTGGTTAAAACCAAAAAAAAAAAAAAAAAAAAAAAAAAGATGCTGAACCATTTCTTGAATTGGCCTTTGTATCCATTATACGTGGCCAGGTGCCCAGCATTTTGGTTAATGTTCACAGAATGGGTGGGTACATGGATGGGTGGATGATTAGAGCCAGGGACTACGAGTAGATGAAGTTCATTTTTTACATTATGTCCAAAAATTCCTGCTTTGAAAAGTAGTGAGTTCTCTGACACTGATGGTGTGTGACAGGAGGCTGGGCCAGTTGGCAGGACACTGTGAAGGTAATTCAGGCCTCAGAAAGGGGACTAGATGAAATTTAAAATCGTTTCCAAGCTTGAGAGCCTGCAACGCTATGAAACACAAGCTCTGGGAGCTGAGATATGTCCTAACTTACCCAGCTGAGCTGTGAGGTGTGAGTGGCTCTAACATTTTACAGTTTTTTTTCTGAGGACCTCAGATTAAAGCTCCCCTTTGCCTAAAAGCATCTGCCTGCTGGTGCGGGCCTTTGAGGACCCTCACAGCGCACTGAGGTTAAAGTCCTGCAAGGGAGAAACCCTTATCTAACAAGTAGTTGGGCGAGGTTTTAGCTCTCTGTAATCTGAGAGTATAGTCCAGAGTGGTTTGATGAAAGAGAGTAAACTGCGGGTGGGCGTGGCTTGAGGTCCCAATAGAAGCCCAAGGAAATCTGGGGAAAGGGAGGGCTTTTCTGCTAGCTCCCAATTAGAGGATTAGGCAATTGGCAGCTCAGGGCGGTAACTCGGGGCGGGGCTGGGGTCCAGGACTGAATAGGGCAGTCCCTCTGAGCTGCAGGGAGACCTCGCAAGCCCTGGGTACTGTCGCCCTTCCACT
>NW_016839096.1:0-869 GCF_001698545.2 Rhinopithecus bieti | reverse complement strand
GCTGAGAATGAGGCTCTCCTCTGCTCCTGAGTGGACTGACCGCCTGAAACTTTGGAACGGCCACTAGATCCCAGGTGTTCTTTGATGTTCCCTGGCATTCATGCAAAGGTTGCCTGTGCAACGCTTCCACAGGGTACATGCCTGGACTCCATAGATCCTTTCGCCAACGCCCCATATGCCCTCGGTGACACACGTTCACACCATCGGCTCTAGGGTGCGCCACTGCCATGTGTGTTCACTGGACCTCTTTGCACCTGTGCTGGAAACCGGAATCAGGTTGCAGGAGCCCCAGGCCCTTTCTAATCAGTGCAGCCCACTGCTGTTTCAAAGGAGAGAGGGAGAGGGCTTACACGTCAGTGAACTTTCAGCTGACACTACGCCTTGGGGCCCATGCGATCATTCTGGGCTGTAGAGAGGCCCTCCCTGCCTCAGTGGATGTGCTCAGCCCATCCATTCTCACCCGGGGTGTCCAGAATCAGATCTGATGGGGGGTCGTGGGTTGACCCCAACAGGTGCCCGGAACTTTCCCCTCCCCCGGTAGAAATCGGCTGAAGGTGTTCCTGAAGACGGGACTCCTGATTCTTCACATCTAATTATCTCAGGAGACATTAACACAGCAATTTTGAAAATTTCCCATTAATTTTTAATCCATGGAGAATAATTGACCAATTTTTTAAAATATGAAAAGCTTCATATAATACAAATTACACTCCCACATGTCATTCAATTTCTATTCATTAATGCCAGAGAAGTTACTATTTATGAATTTCTAGTGGTAAAAGAAATGAATCTTTCATCACTGAAGAAGCGCAGAAGGTTTGAAGAGACGAGAATATGTTATTGTCTTTGGGGCATTTTATGCTTTTCAA
>NW_016839095.1:0-4398 GCF_001698545.2 Rhinopithecus bieti | reverse complement strand
CTGCCCATCCCTGGGCAATGGAACTTCTCAGTGTAAAACCCAATTGTATGTTCTATTTACTGAGAAAGGAGAAAACCGCCTTAGGGCTGAAGGTGGGACGTGCTAGTGGCAATGCTGCTCTTTATGCACTAAAAAGGTTTATGGAGATGTTTGCATATGCACATCAAGGCACAGCACTTTTCCTTAAACTTATTCATGTCACAGAGATCTTTATTCATATGTCTTACTGCTGACCTTCTTCCTACTATGATCCTATTATCCTGCCACTTCCCTTTTCTAAGATGGTAAAGATAATGATCAATAAATACTGAGGGAACTCAGAGACTGGTGTGGGCGCGGGTCCTCTGTATGCTGAGCGACGGTCCCCTGGGCCCGCTTTTTCTTTCTCTACACTTTGTCTCTGTGCCTCACTTCTTTTCTCAAGTCTCTCGTTCCACCTAACGAGAAACACCCACAGGTGTGGAGGGGCAGGCCACCCCTTCAAGTATACAAATAAGAATTATAGAAGTAACCAAGATTCAAAAATAATTGAGCTAGATTAGGTCTGACAAGTTTACTTTTAAACTTTAAGCAGTCTTGGGAAAAAAATCAGATACTATTATACGAGTTTTATTATATACTCAGTCTCTTTAGTGAACAATTCCTAAAGCATCAGAGGAATTAGAACATGACAGGTATGTGCCCACCTTTAGGCCCTTCATCTCCACATGATATGCTTATATTTATTAGGTCTTTGTTTTTTATTGTTATTTTTTGTTTTGTTTTGTTTTTTGAGGCAAGGTCTCTCTCTGTCACCCAGGCTGGAGTGCAGTGGTGAGATCTCAGCTCACTGTAACCTCCACCTACTGGGTTCAAGCGATTCTCCCGCCTTGGCCCCTCAGGTAGCTGGGACTACAGGTGTCCGCCACCACTCCAGGCTATTTTTTGTATTTTTAGTAGAGATGGGGTTTCACCATATTGCCCAGGCTGGTCTTGAACTCCTGGGCTCAAGTGATCTGCCAGCCTCGGCTTCCAAAAGTGTTGGGATTATAGGTGTGAGCTACTGCACTTAGGTTTTGGCTTTGTTACTTAGTTCCATGTTACATCTTTGCCAGGTAATTTACTCAAGTATATGTACCACAGACTAGCAAGTGGCCCCCAAAAAGTGGCTTTTAGGCTGGGGTGATGGTTCAGGCCTGTAATCCCAGCACTTTGGGAGGCTGAGGCGGGTGGAGTGCTTGAGCCCAGGATTTCGAGACCAGTCTAATCATCACGGCAAAATTGTGTCTCTACAAAGAAATACAAAAGAAAATTAGCCAAGAGTAGCGGTACACTCCTGTAGTGCTAGCTACTCAGGAGGTTGAGGCTAGAGGATCCCTTGAGCCTGGGAGGTCGAGGCCACAGTGGGCCATGATTGTTCCATTGCACTCCAGCCTTATTTAGAGACAGAGCTAGACCCTGTCTGAAGGATTGTATTTGATGACCTACTTTAACCACTTAAGTAATGAGTAATTTTGGGGAAAACATTTCAACTCCTTTTTTTTTGAGACAGAGTCTCGCTCTATCGGCCAGGCTGGAGTGCAATGGTACGATCTCGGCTCACCGCAACCTCCGCCTCCCAGGCTCAAGCAATTCTCCTGCCTCAGCCTCCCAAGTAGCTGGGATTACAGGCATGTGCCACCACGACCAGCTAAGTTTTGTATTTTTAGTAGAGATGGTATTTTACCATGTTGGCCAGGCTGGTCTCGAACCCCTGAGCTCAGGTAATCCTTCTGTCTCGGCCTCCCAAAGTGCTGGGATTACAGGCGTGAACCACCACGCCCGGCCTCAACTCTTTAAATCTCAGGTTTGTTTTTGTTATTTCCTAATCTGAAAAATAAGGATAGTGCAGTGGTGCAGTGGCAAATGTTTAACCACTGGCTCTCTAGGGGACAAAAATCCCAGTTTAGTAGGATTTGTTGATTTCCACAGTGTAAATATTCCCACAACAACTAATTTTAAACTATCTACATGACATCATTGAATGAGTACTACTATACAAGCCAGCACCAGCACTCCACTGGGAATATGATGGCTAAATGGAAATGTATATATACAAGCACTTTACACAGTTACACTACACAAATGTTACATGAGGCATTTTCTTATATAACATCTTTTTATGGTACTAGTCAATAAAAACTAGTATCTTTCTGTGACACACACATACAAACTCCTAAATTTTTAGAGAAAAAATAAATTGTGTTATGTACATTACAGATGGGAAATTAGATATTTTAAAACTATAGTCAACAGAAATAAATCTTGGGTGCCCCCAAAATGATCAGAACACTCAATTACACCTAATCTAATAAATTCAGGTTATGCAGCATTGTTTCTATCATTAGTTGGAAAGAGATAACTTATTTCAGGAAAAATACATGTAACTAAAAATTGCTTGTGTAGCTAACAAGAGATCCCCAAAATATTATACATGAAGCAAACCCGTCAGAATTAAAGAGAGAGGGACATAAGACAGTTTCAACAATAATAGTTAGGGACTTTAATTTCCACTTTCAACCACATATTGAAGAACCAGACAGAAGACCCCAAGAAATAGAAGACTTGAATAACACTATAAATCAACTGCACCTAACAGATATATGTAAAACACACCATCCCAACAATAGCAGAATACACATTATTCTCAAGAACACATGGAAAATTTTCTCCCAGATAGACTATACATCAGACCACAAAGCAAATCTCAATACGTTTTAAAAGATTAAAATTATACAAACTATGTTCTCTGACTACAATGGAGTAAAATCAGAAAATAACAGAAGGAAAATTGGAAAACTCGCAAATATATAGAAATTAAACAGTACCCCTAAATAAACAATGAGACAAATGAGAAACCACAAGAAATTAGAAAATACTTAGAGGTGAACACAACAAATCAAGATTTATGGGATGAGGTGAGCATAGTGACTCAAGTCCATAATCCCAGCACTTTGGAGGCCGAGGCAGGAAGATTGCTTGAGCCCAGGAGTTTGAGACCAGCCTGGACAACTGAGTGAGACCCCATCTCTACAAACAATTTTTAAAAATTAGCTGAGTGTGGTGGCACGCACTTGTAGTCCTAGCTACTCCGGAGGCTGAGGCAGGAGGATCGCTCGAGCCCAGGAAGGTAGAGGTCGCAATGAGTTATGACTGTACCACCGGCCCTCCAGCCTGGGTGACACAGTGAGGCCCTATCTCAAAAAATAAAAATAAATAAATAAAGACCTATGAGGTGCAGTGAAAGCAGTGCTCAGAGGCAAATTTATAGCTGCAAATGCCTGCGTTAAAAAAATAAAAAGATCTCAAATCAATAAAGTGAAATTCCACATTAAGAAACTATAGAAACTAAAAATAAAAACAAAACAAACCCAAAGCAAGCAGGAAAAAAAGACTGAAGCACAAATGAATGAAATAGAAAACAGAAAAACTACAGAATCAATGAAACTGAAAATAGGTTCTTTAAAAAGATAAACAGGCCGGGGCGGTGGCTCAAGCCTGTAATCCCAGCACTTTGGGAGGCCGAGACGGGCGGATCACGAGGTCAGGAGATCGAGACCATCCTGGCTAACACAGTGAAACCCCGTCTCTACTAAAAATACAAAAACTAGCAGGGCGAGGTGGTGGGCGCCTGTAGTCCCAGCTACTCGGGAGGCTGAGGCGGGAGAATGGTGCAAACCCGGGAGGCGGAGCTTGCAGTAAGCTGAGATCCGGCCACTGTACTCCAGTCCGGGCGACAGAGCGAGACTCCGCCTCAAAAAAAAAAAAAAAGATAAACAAAATTAGCAAACCTTTAGCTACACTGACCAAGGCAAAAATAGAGAAGACTCAAACTACTAAAACCAGGAATGAAGGCAGGGACATTCCTGCTGACCTTACAGAAATAAATAAGATTATAAGAGAATACGAGGACAATTGCAGGCCAACAAATTAGAAACCTACATGAAATATACAAACTCTCAGGAATACACAAACTACCAAAACTGACTCAAGGAAAAACGGAAAATCTGAGATCTTTAAGAAGAGACTGTATCAGAAATCAAAAAACTTCCAGGAAAGAGAAGCTCAGGACTAGATGGCTTCATAATGAATTCTACCCAATGTTTAAAAACGAATTAACACCAATCCTTCTCAAATTCTTCCAAAAAAATAGAAGAGGAAGAAATTCTTAACTCATTCTCTGAGTCCAGAATTAACCCGATACAACAAACAGAGTAAGAGATCACATGAAAACTATTGACCAGTATCTCTTAGGAATACAGATGCAAAAATCCTCAACAAAAGATTAGCAAATTAAATCTAGCATTATATTAAAAGAACTACACGCCATTATCCCAGGAATACAAAGCGGCTCACCATACACAAAACAATTATTATTTA
>NW_016839094.1:0-3136 GCF_001698545.2 Rhinopithecus bieti | reverse complement strand
ATAGATGCAGAAAAAGCATTTGACAAAATTCAGCATCCTTTTATGATTAAAACCCTCAGCAAAATTAGCATACAAGGGACATACCTCAATGTAATAAAAGCCATCCATTACAGATCCACAGCCAACATAATATTGAATGGCAAAAAGTTGAAAGCATTCCCCCTGAGAACTGGAACAAGACAAGGATGCCCACTATCACTGCTCCTATTCGGTATAGTACTGGAAGACCTAGCCAGAGCAATCACACAAGAGAAGGAAATAACAGCCATCCAGATCAGTAAATAGGAAGTCAGACTGTCACTGTTTGCTGATGATATGATCATATACCTAGAAAACCCTAAAGACTCCTCCAAAAAACTCCTATAACTGATAAATGAATTGAGAAAAGTTTCAGGATATAAAATTAATGTACACAAATCAGTGGCTCTGTTATACCTCAACAGTGACGAAGCTGAGAATTAAACCAAGAATTCCACCCCTTTACAATAGCTGCCAAAAAAGACAAACAGACAACAAACAACAACAACAACAACAACAAACAGCACTGGCTTAGGAATATACCTAAGCAAGGAGGTGAAAGACCTCTACAAGGAAAATAGCTTTAGTGTTTTTAATGGGTTAAAATGAGAGGCAGCAGGTATAGTGGAAGAAGTCAGTCGTTGGGCATTGGCATCCAATGGGTACTGGACCTTTGATGGTCAGACTTTGGTTTTGACTTACTAAAATAGGTATGATTATTTTCTAGTTTTTGTCATTAAACCTTAAAACTACTAAGTAAACCCTTCCATTTCTTGTTAAAGATTGTAAAATTTCATACTCTATGATTTATGCTGACTGAAGTTAGATTTGTTTCTATTTTGTGACTACCTTAAATAATACCTATAAACAATAAAGTGTTAGTAGTGTTTCTGTTGTAATTAAATGTAGTAAGACTTACCTTCCAAATTATAACTGAATTAATTTGTCAAACACTTGAACTTTTTGATTTATTCAACATTTTATGCTGAGCAGCTGGAGGTAGGAACAGTTAGGGCTCTCCCTTACTCTTATAGAGAGGCGTACTTTCTCATGAGGGGAATACTCTGCTAGAATTAGTATCTTGTAACCAGTTAGTGTACAAGAAAACATGTTTTGGTGAGGCTACTGGCAAAGAGATCCAAGAGGGTATATGGAGTCAAGCTTGCTGGAACAAGGAAAGAGAAAAAGCATTATTCCAGGCAGAGAACAAGGTTACAGCAGGAAAATGCCTAGGTGCAGGTCAAATGATTTATAGAATAAAATTAATCAAGTTTTGAAATGAATGGAAAGTATTCTCTGAGGGTCTCATTTGAGTCATGTCATGGCAGTCTTATTTAAACATGAAGTGAAAGTTAAATTTTTTTTTTATCCTCCACATAAGATAACAGGACTAGAGAAACCTATGTCTTCCTCGCTTGTTGGTGGCCTAGCAACTCTGGTACACAGAACCTCTGAATCTGAAACACTTGTTTTGTCATAATATCGCCTGAAATAATACATTTACGATTAGTAACTTAGTAAACGCATTAGTCTTGTATTCATTGCAGTAAAATGGTCCTATACCAATATTATTTAATACATTACATTTTACTGTAGTAAATAAATAACAAATAAAAATTCTCAGCTGTTTTATGTCACTATAAAAAAATGAAATCTTATTTTAAACTTTTCTCATTATTTATAAAGGCAATTCATAAAATCCTTGTTAGGTTTGATGATAGGTACCATATTAAGGATGGCATTTTATAACCCATGTCTCAAACATCATCTGTGGCAGTTAAGAGCCTCCAATGGGTTTTCTATAGAGTGCACATGATACCACACTCAGGCAGTTCATGGAGTGTAAGAAATATCCTAGCGCTTTGAAAAATTTGACATTTTAACCAATGAAAAAGTATACTTTGATAAGTTTAACTTATACTTCCCTTCCCCTTCAGGTATCTACTGAGCATGTTACTCAACAATACAGTTCATGTTCGACAATATTCCTTGATGACAGCACAGCCAGCCAACCTCATCTTACAATGACACTGAAATCGTGAGTAAAACTATAATGCCAAGGGACAGACTCCTTTATTCAAAAATTATTTCAGCTATTTGGTTGTCCTCTTCAGCAATCATTTTGAGAAATTGGAGTCAACTATATATTGATATCCAGATTCTAAATATTAAGTATCAATTTCTCTTTTAATCTTAGACATCATGGTGGAAGGAAAAATCAGCAAATAAGCAATCCCAGAAAAAGTGTAGCTATTTATTTGATACCTTTATGCCTTAAGACAATGTTGAACGCAATGAGAAGGATAGGTTACCTTTATTGATTTTTCAGTGCGTTGCAGGCCTAAATCAATGTGTACTACTTTGGACATTAGTCTTGGAAGAAGGAACAGCTTTTTCTCTTCTGGCACCACAGTGTATCTGCATTTGATTTTCTCCCATTGTGCATAAGAACTTCATGGGCCACAAAGCTGCGCTTTGAGAGCACCCTGAGATGAAGTTTATTTTAAAAGGAACAACAACCAACACCACCACCAGCTCCACTGGGTTTGTCCAGTGTACATCATTATCACCTCCTTGGGTTATGAGTGTTGATTTTTAGAACACAGTTCGGAAAGTGCTAATTTAGAATATTAATGTCTTTGTCTTTAATTTTACTATTCATTCTATAAACATAACTAGCTTACAAACTATTTTATTTCAAATGCTCTAGCATTTTCAGCTAATTCAATTGTCAGTAACTTTTACTTTAATTAAAAATGGCAGCTGACTCCTGACTTGGAGTCATCTCCCAGCAGGGGTCAACAGACACCTCATACAGGAGAGCTGGCATTTGGCGGGTGCCCCTCTGGAACGAAGCTTCCAGAGGAAGGAGCAGGCAGCAATCTTTGCTGTTCTGCAGCCTCCACTGGTGATACCCAAACAGTCTGGAGTGGACCTCCAGCAAACTCCAGCAGACCTGAAGAAGAGGCCCCTGAAAGTTAGAAGGAAAACTAGCAACCAGAAAGCAGTAGCATCAACATCAACAAAAAGGACAACAATGCAAAAACCCCATCAACATCAAAAGGTCATCAACAACAGCGATCAAAGGTAGATAAATCCATGAAGATGAGACAAAAAA
>NW_016839093.1:0-382 GCF_001698545.2 Rhinopithecus bieti | reverse complement strand
GGCTGGATGAGAACTAATACTTGTACATATACTTTTTAGACTGAACTTCTGATTGCCACTTGTTTTCTTTTTAAACTCATGAAAATAAAACACATTGGATGGAGGGTGGGAGTAGGAAGGAGAGGTATGTGTTTTAATTGCATGCCATTGTTGCATATCGAGACACAACATAGAGTATCCCTGGCTTTTGACCTACAGAAGGAAACACATTTTTCTACCTGCTGTATGGCAGAGCTCCCTGAACACCTGGAGGGATGACTGCAGCACAAATTGCTGAGCCCTACTCCAGAGTTTCTGATTCACTATGTCCAGGGTAGGGCCTGAGAATTTGCACTTATGGAAAGTTCTCAGGTGCTGCTGGTGCTGCTAATCCAGAGACTAC
>NW_016839092.1:0-615 GCF_001698545.2 Rhinopithecus bieti | reverse complement strand
CCAGGAGAGCGTTCTTCAGTGGGGTGTCACTGGCCCTTCATATTTCTTTGGTTCTGTGGAAATGAGGACAGGGAGATAAGAGAGGGGGAGGAGGTTGGTTTTCTTACTTTTTTTTTTTTTTTTTTTGAGACAGAGTCTCGCTCTGTCACCCAGGCTGGAGTGCAGTGGCAAGATCTCGGCTCACTGCAAGCTCTGCTTCCCGGGTTCATGCCATTCTCCTGCCTCAGCCTCCTGAGTAGCTGGGACTACAGGCGCCTGCCACCTCGCCCGGCTAATTTTTTGTATTTTTAGTAGAGACGGGGTTTCACCGTGTTAGCCAGGATGGTCTCGATCTCCTGACCTCGTGATCCGCCCGTCTCGGCCTCCCAAAGTGCTGGGATTATACGCTTGAGCCACCGTGCCTGGCGGTTTTCTTTTAAGGCGCTTGTTACTTCTTGGGGATCATTTGATGGTCCCCTTTGGTAGTATTCTGTGAAGCAGTCTGTGGACTCTGTGTAGGGTGAAATGTGGAGCAGTCTGTGGATCTGTGTAGGGTGAAATGTGGAGCAGTCTGTGGACTCTGTAGGGTGAAATGTGGGGCAGTCTGTGGACTCTGTGTAGGGTGAAATGTGGAGC
>NW_016839091.1:0-1370 GCF_001698545.2 Rhinopithecus bieti | reverse complement strand
CCCGCCAGATCCTGGAAGCCGCCCTCTCCTTTCCCGCGGCGCGCCTGATTGACGGGTCCCCACTCCAGCGTCCCTGATTGTATGGGGCTTCAGGCCCCGCCCCCTCAGGCCCAGAGTGACAGGAGATTGCGATCTCACGTGAGGCTGGATGAGGCCAGAATGACCGTTTTGGCCTAGCGGTTTATAGGGGGTGCGTCCTTCCTGCCCTGGGATCTGACCACGGAAGGAGGACATTCGCATTTAACCTTGTATACAAGGTTATAGCTATCTGTGCATAATATAGATATAAAATTGCAAGCAATATAATGACAATTCTGTAACTGCTCAGTGGGTTCACCTTGCCCGCTACCTAGACAGAGCCGGTTTCTCAAGAGCGGGGAATAGCAATAGGGAAGGAGTAATTCACGCAGAGACGGCTGTGCGGGAGACCGGAGATTTTATTTTATCTTTTTATTTTATTTTATTTATTTTATTTTATTTATTTTTCTGAAACAGAGTCTTGCTCTGTCGCCCAGGCTGGAGTGCAACCTCGGAGTTTTATGATTATTCAAATCAGTCTCCCTGAGCATTTGGGGATAAGAGTATTTAGAAAGTTTATTTTGCCAGGGTTCAGGATGCTTATGCATGACACAGCCTCAGGATGTCCTGATGACAGCTGACCCAGGTGGTCAGAGCACAGCTTGGTTTTGTTGGAGATAAATGCTCGGTGCCCCAAAGTGAAACCAGCACTCAAGTAAAAGTTTTATCAGCAACCCAATTTACCTCTGCGGAAGCGTGCAGCTCGCATCAATCACAATCGCAAGAGCACTAAACAAAGGAAAGCCGGGGTTTTTATTCCTAACGCAATCCCTACCTCTGGCATGGGCTGGGGCCAGACCTCGAGATCTACACTGACCCCGTTGGCTATTTGTGAATACTTTCCCAGATAAGGAAGGGGGAAGGGAGTCGTGAGTTACAACGGTGGGACGTGTGGTTTCGAAGGGAGAAATGGGTGCAGAGCACGTAACCAAGGGAACAGATGTGAGTGATTGATTAGAACTGACGGGAAGGTTGTTTACAGTAACTAAGGGCAAGGAGGCATGGAGAACAAGAAAGTTGGGTTCGACAACAAAACACAAGAACGTTAACATGCCAAACCTTGGAAGAGAAACTGACTGTATCTGACAGTTTTACACATTTTAGGGAGACAGGAGACATCAATCAACATATGTAAGATGAACACTGGTTTGATCCGGTACAACCAGAAGCAAAAGTGGGTCAACTCAATGCCAGGAGGGGGCTTCCAAGTCACAGGTAGGTGAGAGACGAACGGTTGCATTCTTCTTAGTTTCTGATGAGCCTTTCCAAAGGGGTCAATAAGATATGCATTC
>NW_016839090.1:0-993 GCF_001698545.2 Rhinopithecus bieti | reverse complement strand
TGGAACACAAAGATATTCTTAATGAAGTTGAAAATATATTTTAAAATGTTATTGAAGTGGATTAAAAAATAATGAGGACATGAATAACTTTAAAAGTATTCAGGGATAAAGAGAGAAAATTAATTTAGATTTTATACGTATATAAAATATATTTTAAAATTGTGTTTTCGGTTGCTCGAATAAAAGGAGCAGATATTTACATTTCATGCCTTTCATTTTAAAGTTTAGGAAGTGCTTACAGCTTTCCGCACTGACATTTATACTAACACAGCTAAACTAATCAAGTGATAACAAATCAAAACAAGCAGAATTCTCTTGACCAATCTGTTTTCTTGATTTTAAAAGTAAATGTACTCTCAAAGAAACAAAGCTGTTATTCATGGATTCTGTTATTTGAAAATACTGATCATTTACCTTACACCAAGTGATCTCCAGCTCATGGAAAATATATACAGTTGCCCAGCTTCATTAAGCTTAAACTGTTATGAAGAAGAAAAGAAGCAATGGAGTAGGGACATTAAAGCAGGAGTGTGGAGATACGGCTGAAACTTCTACTTGCATACTGTGGTTGCTGTGTGGAGACTGGATTGAAAAAAGGGCAATGACAGAAGCTTAAATTAGTATCAAATATGACGATCCTATAATTTTAAGGGTCCTTGAAATAAGAATGTATAATAGTTCTCATTATTTCCCCAAGAAATCTCTGCAGTAGAGTCTTGGCCTTGTGAGGGAAGCGCTATAGTTACCAAGTAGTGGGGGTGGGAAGGTGAATTTGGAAACAGCATCTGGAATTACTATACTTTAAAGGTAAAGCTTGCAGGAATCCATACACATCAGATCTGAAAATATGTGTATGTGTTTGTATGTGTTTGTGTGTGTGTGAAACAGGGAGAGAGAGCAAAAGTGACAGTGAGCAAGAGAGAGGAGAAAGGGGAGAGAATCAGATACAGAAAGAGTGACAGAACTACAGAGACAGAGAGAATTAAAAGGGGA
>NW_016839089.1:0-990 GCF_001698545.2 Rhinopithecus bieti | reverse complement strand
GGTTAACATTCCAAACATGTATAACCAATGAACATGGCCTAGGGTTTTCTTTTTATTGGTATTCACTTCAGTAACTTGAATCCACAGATATAAGCAGTATATAACCAGAAAGTTACAAGTAAACACAAATTATACATGCAAATTTCTGTTCACAAAGGTCACATGTGCAGGTACATGAATTAGAAGCGTGCATCTAGGATTATGGCCAAACTGTTTTAAAAATGCAGAAATGTAAAATTACATCTTGAAAATATGAAGAGATGGTCTACACACTTCAAAATCAAATGTTGCTTATACCAGAGATGTATGACAATTATGGGATTCAAGTGACAAGCAGTAAGATCTCAAAATTAATACTGGTCAAAGAGAACGGGAATATTTTACATTTCACTGAAAATACATTGACTACTAGAATACGAAATCTAGCAGGAACACAGGGAAAAAATTACAAAATCTAAAGCCAATTACTTAATATTTCTTATTACCTAAACAACAGCATGACATTAACAGAAAACTGCACCTGCATTTGAATCGCCAATCTCACGTTAATGAAGTTCTCCAAAATGAAATGCAACCAAAAGAGGTTCAAACTCCAAATCAAAGTCTGCAAGGCTCAGATTAAAACATGGAATGTTTCAGATGAAAGTAATAAAATACTATTGGTTTTGTTCTTTATTGAATGGAATAAAATGTTGACATTTCTTTGAAACTTGGAACTACTAAATTTCATTTTCCAAATGGTTCTACATTTCTTTCTTAGTGGTGCAAGTTGTCTTAAGTAGCTTAGGAAGTCAATCTCTACAAAGTACTTCTGTCCATTGCCATTTTGATAAAACAAAAGTATTCATTAACTTAACCATATGTGTATTTTTTTTTGCTCTAACACTTAACACATGAACAGACATCTATTATTTCTCCACTAAAACAAAAGAGTACAATAGTTTTCTTCTAACTATCAGTATTGTATTTAAAAAAGGTTAACATTAAAAC
>NW_016839088.1:0-4122 GCF_001698545.2 Rhinopithecus bieti | reverse complement strand
AGGAGGCAGAGCTTGCAGTGAGCTGAGATCGGGCCACTGCACCCAGCCTGGGCAATAGAGCAAGACTCTGTCTCAAAAAAAAGGAAAATAATAATAATAGTAATGAGTTCGTGTCCTTTGTAGGGACGTGGATGCAGCTGGAATCCATCATTCTCAGCAAACTCTCACAAGAACAGAAAACCAAATACCACATGTTTTCACTCATAGGTGGGAATTGAATAATGAGATCACTTGGACACAGGAAGGGGATCATCACACACCAGGTCCTATTTTGGGGAGGGGGTAGGGAGGAGGGATAACATTAGAAGATATACCTAATGTAAATGACAAGTTAATGGGTGCAGCATATCAACATGGCACATGTATACCGATGTAACAAACCTGTATGTTGTGCACATGTACCCTAGAACTTAAAGTATAATTAAAAAAAAAAAAAAAAAAAAAAAAAAAAAGAAAGTACAGATAAGCAAAAAGAAAAAGAAAACAAAAAAAGATGTGACTTGCTCCTCCTTGCCTTCCACCATGATTGTGAGGCCTCTCCAGTAACATGGAACTGTAAGTCCATTAAACATCTTTCTTTTGGAAATTGTCCAGTCTCAGGTAATGTGTTTATCAGCATCAGATCACACTAATACAAGCAGTGATACATTTCCATAGCTTTTACTTGTCTGGAATTTTGTGTCTTCATTTTTGAAAGATAGCTTTGCTGAGTAAAGTATTTTTAGCTGATGATTTTTTTTCTTTTAGCACTTGGAGTTGGTCATCCTATTTGTCATCCTATTCTCTCCTGGCCTTCAACGTTTCTTCTGAAAAATCTGCTGATAGTCTAATAGTGGTTCTCTTACATATTGACTTAATTCATTTAGAATTCTTTCTGTCTTTGACTTTTGATAGTTTAATTATAATGTACCTAGGAGATGATCTCTTTGAGTTGAATCTAATTAGGATCCTTTAAGCTACATGGATCTGGATATTCATATCTCTCCAAAGAGATGAGACATTTTCAGCTATTATTTCATTAGATAAGCTTTCTATGGCTTTCTCCATCTCTTCTTCCTATGAAAATCACATAATGCAAATATTTATTCATTTAATGGTTGGTGTCCAAAAGGCCTCATCAGATTTCTTTGCTATTTTCATTCATTTTTTTTTTTTTTTTTTTTTTTTGCCCCTGACTGGGTTATTCAAGAGACTGGTCTTCAAGTTCAAAAATTATTTCTTCCTCATAATCTTAGGCTGCTTCACCAGGGTCAGGCATTGCCTCTAAACTAAGCACGACTATCTGTTCTTTGGAGAGTGGAGCATCATCTGGGCCTGGGTTCCACAGTTACAGCTGTACTGCTGGGCCTATGCTCCAAGTAGCTGAGGTTGGCGTGCTACAGTCACTGGGATGGAGAAGATGAAGTGTCTCCTAGGCAGTTTATTCTTTTTTTTTTTTTAGACAGAGTCTGGCTCTGTTGCCCAGGCTGGAGTGCAGTGGCACGATCTCAGCTCACTGCAAGCTCCACCTCCCAGATTCACACCATTCTCCTCCCTCAGCCTCCCAAGTAGCTGGGACTACAGATATCCACCACCACGCCCAGCTAATTTTTTTTTAATAGAGACGGGGTTTCACCAGGTTAGCAAGATGGTCTCGATCTTGTGACCTCATGATCCGCACGCCTCAGCCTCCCAAAGTGCTGGGATTACAGGCGTGAGTCACTGTGCCCAACCAGCAGTTTATTCTTAAGGGGTAGGGAGCTATGGCTACCTGACTAGGAATAGTGCACTACCATGTATGGGCATGGTGTAGCGGTGGTGGAACCTTGGGGATGGGGAGATGCAGTGGCTACTGGCCCTGGAACATGATGTACTAGACAAGTGACTTTTGTCTTAAGATGGCACTTTAGGGTAGTAGCTTAGATCATGGAGGAGGGAGCATAGTGTGAGTTGCTTCTTTGAGGTAATACAGCCATGTGAACTCCAGGCAGTTTCTTTGACTAGTCTGGGGGTCTTTGCAGACTGAAGAGTTCTCCAGCAGCAAAGACTGCAACAAGTGTCTATGGCTTTAATTGGAGTAGCTGGGGATCTCCCATTCACTTTTTCCCTGTGGGAAGAGTCCATGCTGATTCTAAGCTGATCCTAATTGGGGAGATGGAGTGGCAAAGACAGGGTATTTTGTTGCCTTTTTAATGCAGCCATCCCAAATCTCCATGCTTCACAGGGTCTCTGACACACCCCTGTTTTACTCAAGCACTCTCCTTCAGATACTCTAGTTGAAATGTGATTGTTTATTGTTTTGGTCCTTTTTTGTGCAGGGACAAGCATTAGGCAGCACTAACCAGCCATCCTGCTGATGTCACACCCTTCTATTTTCTTCCCTAGAGATTCTCAA
Organism: Rhinopithecus bieti; assembly: GCF_001698545.2. Lineage (NCBI taxonomy): Eukaryota > Metazoa > Chordata > Mammalia > Primates > Cercopithecidae > Rhinopithecus > Rhinopithecus bieti. Next base: position 1,748 of record NW_016839088.1, on the reverse strand, counting down.
TGTGAGGATTTCATCACAAGGCCTTTTGTGAAGGCTTTGCCTCTATCCATCTTAAGAATTTCTCAGTCAACACGAAGGGCAAAAACAAAAAAAATGCCTCTTCCCTTAAAGGGTACAACCTAGTAGATCCACATCTCTTCCATTTACATTGACCTATTGGACAAAATGTGATCATATGGCTATATCTAATTATGGGAACTGTTGTTTTTAGAGTTTCCAAGTGAGATATTGGTGGATCACAAAGAGTCTCTTACACTTTCACCAAACCAGTGATGATTCCTAATGTAGGCTGTCCACACACTGATGAATGTGCAAAATGATTCATTGGACTGGGAAGAAAATACTTAACATTTTATTTATTTGTATCTATAACATAATAAAAATAAGGTTTACAAATATGTAATGTGCATGTTGGCAATGATACACTCAGTGCCTATTTGAGATGGACTCACTTTACGTACAATACACATGCTTTCCTAAGTGTGAATCTATGGCGTAGGACCATTAACAGTAGGAACCCTCACACATTATGCACTTTCAGCATATTGAATATTAAGATGAAAATAGTGTACATGTATCTGTCTACATAAATTTACAGATGATCTTATCTAGTTTTTATTACATTAACCATCATAAAAGGAATGAGGAACTTTAAAAGATTCCTGAGAGAAATTGCAAATTGAAGAGAATCTTTATAAAACCAGCACAAGCAAACAACCAAAAAGTGGAAGTCCTATCACTTTTCCTGCTAGAACAATCTCTTTATTGGCTACACTAGGAGCTGAAACAATTACACATTTACTTCCATTATTATTAATGATGAACTTTGCCTTGATGATATATGGCGATGCAAGAGACTAGCTAATATAGGCAGTAAATGATCATAATTGATAAAAAATTAGTATTATATATTTCAAATTTAACTCAACTATTTAAATGTTCTATTTTTGTGTTTTTAAATTCACAGATTAGTATAATAAACTATGTATAACTTACAAATAAATGAATTTGTAACCAAGAGATGAATTCAAAACATTGTAAAGAAAATTGTGAATGTTAAAAAAAAAAGTTTGAAGACCACTGCACTACACCCACCCCAGCCTCTCTCTTAGGAATGTAATGAGAGTTATGTTATAAAACTGCCAGCTTCCTTCAGTAGGGAAAATGGTTATGACACGTGTCTTTTCCCTCTTCTTGAGAAGCCGGAAAGGAGCTGGCATTCAATAGAAAATAATGAAGAAGAGGTATTAGAGAAGAGAATGATGGAAAAATATCAATCTTCCACCACAGGAAGAATATAAAAGATTATATTTCAAGTTAAGGTAAGTGAGCAAAGACAGGTCAGTTCCTAGTTAAGATATCAGGTAAAAAAAGAAAAAAACATTCATACAGCCAACAGACACATGAAAAAATGTTCATCATCACTCGCCATCAGAGAAATGCAAATGAAAACCACAATGAGATACCATCTCACACCAGTTAGAATGGCAATCATTCAAAAGTCAGGAAACAACAGGTGCTGGAGAGGATGTGGAGAAATAGGAACACTTTTACACTGTTGGTGGGACTGTAAACTACTTCAACCATTGTGGAAAACAGTGTGGTGATTCCTCAAGGATCTAGAACTAGAAATACCATTTGACTCAGCCTTCCCATTACTGGGTATATACCCAAAGGATTATAAGTCATTCTGCTATAAAAATACATGCACACGAATGTTTATTGCAGCACTATTCACAATAGCAAAG
>NW_016839087.1:0-3151 GCF_001698545.2 Rhinopithecus bieti | reverse complement strand
TGCAGGAGAACACCACCACACTTGGCTAATATATTTCTTCATAACAGTTATTACACCCATCATTTTAGTGTAGAACTGTTGATGAATGCTTGTTCTATCTCTGTCACTGTACTGCAAGCTACATCAAGACAGACCTTCTCTCTCCAGTTCCCATAATTGTACCCAGCATAAAAGAGGCTGTAAGTAAACATTCATTGAGTATGTAAAAGAAGAATCTTATTCATTTTTAGGCTATAATCTATGTTAGACTCAAAGAAATAGACTAATCTATGTTAGTCTATGTTAGACTCAAAGATTATTCTCCTGAATAAACGGAAATGTTTCTTTATCGAAAAGAATTACATATGGTGGATAAGTTTTTGGATGTGCTGTTGGATTCATTTTGCCAGTCTTTTATTGAGGGTTTTCACATCGATGTTCATAAGGGATATTGGCCTGAAGTTTTCTTTTTTTGTTGTGTCTCTGGCAGGTTTTGGTAAGGATGATGCTGGCCTCATAAAATGAGTTGGGGAGGAGTCCCTCTTTTTCTATTGTTTGGAATAGTTTCAAAAGGAATGGTACCAGCTCCTCTTTATACCTCCGGTGGAATTTGGCTACAAATCCATCTGGTCCTGGGCTTTTTTTGTTGTTGTTGTTGTTGGTAGGCTATTAGATACTGGTTCTATTTCAGAACTTGTTATGGGTCTATTCAGGGATTCAACTTCTTCTTGGTTTCATGGTGGGAGGGTGTATGTGTCCAGGAATTTATCCATTTCTTCTATATGTTCTAGTTTATTTGCATTGAGGTGTTATAGTATTCTCTGGTGGTAGTTTTTATTTCTTTGGGATCAGTGATGATGTCCCCTTTACCATTTTTTATTGTGTCTATTTGATTCTTCTCTCTTCTTTATTAGTCTAGCTAGTGGTCTATCTCTTTTGTTAATCTTTTCAAAAAAATAACTCATGGATTCATTGATTTTTTGAAGGGTTTTTCGTGTCTCTATCTCTTTCAGTTCTACTCTGTTCTTTATTGTTTCTTGTCTTCTGCTAGCTTTTGAATGTGTTTGCTCTTGCTTCTCTAGTTCTTTTAATTGTGATGTTAGGGGGTCAATTTTAGATCTTTCCAGCTTTCTGTTGTGGGAATTTAGTGCTATAAGTTTCCCTCTTAACATTGCTTTAGCCGTGTCCCAGAGATTCTGGTACATTGTCTCTTTGTTCTCATTGGTTTCAAAAAACTTCGTTATTTCTGCCTTAATTTCATTATTTACCCAGTAGTAATTCAGGAGCAGGTTGTTCAATTTCCATGTAATTTTGTGGTTTTGAGTGAATTTCTTAATCCTGAGATCTAATTTGTACATATACAAATTAGAGTACACCATGGAATACTATGCAGCCATATAAAAGAATGAGTTCATGTCCTTTGGAGGGACATGGATGAAACTGGAAGCCATCATTCTCAGCAAACTAACACAGGAACAGAAAACCAAACACTGCATGTTCTCCCTCATAAATGGGAGTTGAACAGTGAGAACACATGGACACAGGGAGGGAACCATCACACACTGTGGCTTGTCAGGGATTGGAGGGGAAGGGAAGGGAGAGGATTATGACAGATACCTAATGCATGTGGGACTTAAAAGCCAGATGACGGGTTAATAGGTGCAGCAAATCATCATGGCACATGTATACCTATGTGACAAATCTGCACGTTCTGCACATGTATCCCAGAACTTAAAGTAAAAATTTAAAAAAGGATATACATATCATATACATAAAAAAGATACAAAATGCTTATGAACAGAAAGATTCTATATTGTAAATAAGTCATTTATATTTATTAAATGATGGTTGAATGAAATCCTACTCAAAATCCTATCAGGTAATTTGAAAATTGACAAGCTAATTTTAAATGTATTTGAAAATATAAAAGAGCAAGAAGAGTCAAGAAAGTTCTGAAGAAGAGCAGAGCTCAAGAATGTATACCATCAGGTGTTTCAATCTTTATTACAGTTAAAATAAGATGATATTAGCAGAAGGACATATAAATAAAGAAACCAGAAACAAACTCATATTTATACCATCCCCTGATTTATGACAAAGGTGAAACTGCAGTGTAGTGAGGCCACAATAATCTTTTCAATAAATGTTAGTAGATCACTTGGATATCATTATGGGGGAATAAAAGAATTTGACCCCTATCTTACATCATAAACAAAGGTCAATATAGGTGGGTTATAAAGCTAAATGTGAAAGGTTAAAATTTTTTTTATAAAGCTTCTGTAACAGCCGGAAGCAGTGGCTCATGCCTGCAATCCAAGCACTTTGGGAGGCCGAGGCGGGCGGATCAGGAGGTCACGAGATTGAGACCATCCTGGCTAACAAGGTGAAACCCCTACTCTACTAAAAATGCAAAAAATTAGCTGGGCGTGGTGGCGGGTGCCTATAGTCCCAGCTACTCGGGAGGCTGAGGCAGGAGAATTGCTTGAACTCGGGATGAGGAGGTTGCAGTGAGCCGAGATCATGCCAGTGCACCCCAGCCTGGATTACAAAGTGAGACTCCATCTCAAAAAACAAACAAACAAGCAACAACAAAAAACAAAGTTTCTGTAGTATAAGAGAATATCTTTATGACACTGAGGTTGACAAAAATTTCTTGAGTAAGACTAGATAAGCATTAATTATACAGAAAAAGTCTGATAAATTGGACTACATTAAAATTAAGAACTTTGTGTTGAGAAAGTCACCATTAAGAGAAAGAAAAGGCAAGTTAAAGTGGGAGAAGATACCGGCAATGTTTATGTCCAATCAAAAACTTATATCCAAAATATATGAAAAACTCCTATAAATCAGTTGCAGAATATATTCAAAGAGCCAATTAAGCATCAGAAAATGTCTTCATCAAGGGCATGCAACTTAAAGCGACGATGGGATACCATGACACACAGACCAGTCTGGTCAAAATAAAAAATACAGACACTGCCAAGTGACTGCAAGGATATGGAGCAACTAGAACTGGCAAAAGGTAAAATAGCACAACACCTTCAAAAAATTCTTAGGCAACATTTGATGAAGTTAATATGTACATATTTTAAGACCCAATTTCATACTTGTTATATACCCAACAGAAATAAATACAAGTGTGTACCAAAAGACATATAAGAATGTTCATAGC
>NW_016839086.1:0-999 GCF_001698545.2 Rhinopithecus bieti | reverse complement strand
TGTGTGGATCTCTATGGAAACCAGAAGTCCTCTGACGCCTGTGTTTGTTCTTGCTTAGGATGCCCAGAACAAGAGTCCCAGTGCGGTCATGAGCCACGAATCAGATGCTGCTCACTCTGACAGTGCCAGGTCATCTTCCAGCAAGTTAGAGCTCTGGCCTGATATTAACAAAATAAGGAAATCAGAGGTTTGTCTTGGCAACTAACCGTGTAGAGACACCCGCTACCGAGTGCCTGCTCTGTGAAGAGCTCTTTACCATGCGCTGGGGGCCTGGCAGTGAACAGAAACCCACGCCCTCATGGACATTACGTTCCAGTGCGGAGGGGACACGGGAGGGAGGAGGGGACACGGCAGGGAGGAGGGGACACAGCAGCAGGCGAACAGCACTAATAGCGTTTTTGGGTGTTTACCTGGCTCCGAGCCATCCCCAGGGACCAGCTCAGCGTCCCGATGACCTTCAGGTGCTGTGATTCTCTCTAGGAGGGAAGCCAGGCCCAGGAAGGTTAAATAACTTGGCTACAGCTGCATAAGCAGTGAGTCGTGTAGCGGGGGGTTTGTGCCCAGGCAGTTTGACTCCAGAATTAGCCCCGGTTACCGCAAGCTCTGCTTCTTCCCACTTACGAGGTCTAAGTGACAGGAAGGGCGTCTGGCCGGGGTGGGGCCCTGGCATTTATTCTGGGTGAGGTGGGATGGGATGGGACAGCGTCTGAGCAGAGGCGTCAGGAGGCTCTGTGGCTTCACTGTTGAGAAACCGGTGAGGAAGCTCTTGGAACCATCCCAGTGGGAGGTGATGGTGACTGGGACTAAGGTGGGCTGAGGTCTGAGGTGTTCTGAAGGCTGCGGGGGTTGAGAGGGAAGGAGAAGGCAAAGATGAGTCCAAGATGTTTTGGCTGAGCATTGGAAGAATGGAGTGGCCATTTAAGATGATGTGGAAGACGGAGGCAGGGGGCTGAGTTTGGGGAGCAAAAATAAGTGGTTGATTTTGGACAAGTTAAGCTT
>NW_016839085.1:0-617 GCF_001698545.2 Rhinopithecus bieti | reverse complement strand
TCTAGATTTTCTAGTTTATTTGCATAGAGGTATTTCTAGTATTCTCTGATGATAGTTTGTATTTTTGTGGGATTGGTGCTGATACCCCCTTTATCGTTTTTTATTGTGTCTATCTGATTCTCCTCTCTTTTCTTCTTTATTAGTCTGGCTAGTGCTCTATCAATGTTGTTGATCTTTTCAAAAAGCTGGCTCCTAGATTCATTGATTTTTTGAAGGGTTTTTTTGTGTCTCTATCTCCTTCAGTTCTGATCTGATCTTAGTTATTTCTTACCTTCCGCTAGCTTTTGAATTTGTTTGCTCTTGCCTCTCTAGTTCTTTTAATTGTGATGTTAGAGTGTCAATTTTAGAACTTTCCTGCTTTCTCTTGTGGGCATTTAGTGCTATAAATTTCCCTCTACACACTGCTCTAAATGTGTCCCAGAGATTCTGGTACATTGTGTCTTTATTCTCATTGGTTTCAAAGAATATCTTTATTTCTGCCTTCATTTCGTGTGTACCCAGTAGTCATTCAGGAGCAGGTTGTTCAGCTTACATGTAGTTGAGTGATTTTGAGTGAATTTCTTAATCTTGAATTCTAATTTGACTGCACTGTGGTCTGAGAGATAGTTTATTTTGAT
>NW_016839084.1:0-683 GCF_001698545.2 Rhinopithecus bieti | reverse complement strand
AAGTATATTTACAATGTCAATTCTCATCCAGCCTGATCTCATACAACACCATTTACACCCTCTTACCTCTCAAGTTGTAAAAACATATCTTCACAATGTAAGTCGCAGGCACACTAGCAATTCTATAATAAAACACCAAGTAGATTAGAATGTCCAAACTTATTAGAGAAGAAAAGTGGAATCAATGGCTATGTTTTCAAATTGTATTCAACAGGAAATATAAGTTTTGAATTTTTTTCACCTTCATACTTCCAAGTCAATAGAATTAAACCAGAATACTCCATTCTTTCAAAGCCTCTAGCCAGGCAAAATCTTCCTGTATTACTTCTCACTTTCAATGGATATAAAGCAGAGTGCTCCTAGGCACATTTTGTATACCTGTAAAGATGCAGAACTAAACACTTCCATCTGTTCAATATTAAAACAAAAGACCTGTAAACTCTGGATGGTGAAAGTAATACTTCAGCAGTAGCACCAAAGCCTCAAATATGAAAAGATACTAAGAATGCCACTAGCAAACAAAAGGAGCTCAAGCCCGGGAGCAGTAGTTCACACCTGTAATTCCAGCACTTTGACAAGCCAAGGTGGGAGGATTACTTGAAGTCAGGTGTTCAAGACCAGCCTGGGCAGCATAGCAAATTCACATCTCTATAAAATTTTTTTAAATTAGCTGGGCATGGTGG
>NW_016839083.1:0-870 GCF_001698545.2 Rhinopithecus bieti | reverse complement strand
AAATGTTACAGAGATTAGCATAGCCTCTGCGCAAGGATGACACACAAATGCATGAAGCATTGCAGATTTTTGTAACACAAAGGATAAATGCTTAAGGAGACGGACACCCCATTTCCCATGATGTGATTACTATGCACTGCCTGCCTCTATCAACATATCTCATGTGCCTCATGAGGTATTTCAACATCTCTTATGTACCCACAGACATTTAAAATGAAATATTTTAAAAATGTATGAGGGCCTTTGAAGCCTAGGCTTTGAACAGACATATCTTCATTTCTGCCTCATTCATTAATTAAAGCAAGTCATATAGGGAGATATATTCTGCCTTTATCAGAGAAACTCTACAGTCATATGACAAAGAGCTCAGAGAGAGGAGTGAAAAATAAGGATTATTAATAAAAATTTGATTTCTAGCTTTTCCCATATCCACCTAGATTAAGAAATAAAATATTACTAGGACCTTAGAAGTCGCTCTGATGTCCTTACTCAGTTTTTATCTCTGACCTTCCTCCTCCATATTAACAATCATCTTGACTCCTAGCTACATAGATCAGTTTTGCTAACTTTTGTAAAATGAAATCATAAAATCTATATTTATCTGTGTTGGGGCTCTTCATTTTAATAAAAGTTAGTGAGATTCTTGCCCATTGTTATAGGTAGCCGTAGTGAGTTAATTGTCATTGCTATTTAGTGTTACATTTTAGGAATATGCCACAGTTTGTTTCTTGTCAGTCATCTACTATTGGTGGATATTTAGGCTATTTTCAGTTTGTGGATATTATAAATAATGCTGCTGCAAACACTTGGCAAACACCTGTAAGCTTCTCTTTTGCCTGTACACTAACAATGGGTTTGCACAGGCTAGAA
>NW_016839082.1:0-2602 GCF_001698545.2 Rhinopithecus bieti | reverse complement strand
TTCAAAATTAATCTCAATAATGACAACAATTTTGGATAAAGTTTATATAATCATTATTATTATTAAAATGAAAAAATCCAACTATATAAGATGAAGCCTTTACGGAAGACCACAAACTTATTCAAGCATATTTTTGCTTTGTCAAAAAATTTATCCCTTAAAGTCAAACAAAAGATTATAGAGCTAAGTAGTACTTTTCTATGAAAAGAAAACAATGACAACAATGAAAATAAAAATCAGGACTTAAGCTAAGAAAGAATAGAAAACCTTAAGGAATATAATAGTGACAGGCAATTTTAGCATTAATTATGTAATCCCTTATTTAAAGTTAAACATAGCTATGACAAAACTGAAACATTCTCTTGCCAAATGTGATATGCCAACTGAACAGTGAGAAAGTTTCCCTTCTAAATAGCTTAAACTTAGCCTGGAAATGCAGATTGTTGGTATTTTCTCTGCCCTCCAAAATTGTGATAATGAAATCTTTTAGTCTTCCCATTTCTGTTATACATAAATATGATAAAATGAGAACAAGAAAATATGTTTTCATTGCCTTAGGATGATGCATTTGAACTCAGAGTCTTCATATAACTATCATATTATCAGAATTTCTACAATGACGATAGTCAATACTAAGAGCAAAAGTTATCCTAAAGTTCTTCCATAACGAAATGTGTTATTAGCAAAGATTTATTTAACAGTTTCAAAGTATTTTATAGTCTAAAAATCACATACATTCACACATATGTATTATTTGAATAAATGCCTAAGAAAATGAAACCACAGTTTAAAGAAAACACATTTTTAAATTTTAAAGCAAAGATCATTTATAGCCGTAACTGAAATATTAAATACCTCTTAAGTGTGTCTAGGATCCATAGGCAAAGCAGACATGACTTCTGACAGATTTTGTTTCTTGACAATTTTTGCTCACTTGAAATCCCTAGAAAATATGCCCACCAGATTAACAACAATTTTAGAATAACTTATGAATTGGCTTTTAGGTAAAGTTTCTGAATGTTCATTGTTGAGCTACCTCCTGCTCCACACATAAATTATGATATAAATTGTTCTAAATGTAATATATATTATTGTTACATGTGATCAAGTGTCACACACAAATACCTGTTCACCTCATCTGCATGACTGAATGGCAGAAGTTTTAGAGCAACTACCCCAAAGCAGCAGTGTCAGCCATCTTCTCCAATCTTCCCTACACTTCTCACAGCTCTCTCACAGATGACAGTATGCCCTTCACCAAGATCCATCCTTTCTTAATTATATGAAAAATCTCAATTTCATAACCCATGAACAGAAAGGGGAAAAATCTCTCATTCTTTTACTCTCTACAGTGCCAAATATACTGTTTGATTTTTCTCTTTCTGCCTCTCTGACCCTGTTTTCCTGTGTCTTTCTCTTTCTCTTTTCTCTTTTTTAGTGATCAGGTAATTACTTCTGGTCCGTACTATGGCCTCTTTTCCATAGTTTTATTTTCCAAGTGCTCTCTGCATTATCAGTTCCTCTCCCTCTCTAGATTACACCAATTCTCTCTTTTTTAGTAGCTTCATTTTGGAAACACCAACAGTGGCATTTTTAGGAACACAGTACATTTCCGTACACACACACACACATCACACACACACACATACATACACACCTCTGTTTAAGACCTTGAAACCCAGAAAATTCTAAAAAAGTAGATCAGAGGTGTACTTTCTTTCAACAAATTCAAATTTTGGCCAAAAATATCTTTTTGTGAATACTTTGTAAATCTATACCCTCATCTACTGAAAATTATGCATAATGTTTCCAATTGTGTTGAAATGCTTCAGTATAGGGTAGCATTTTTTCCTTTTTTTAGTTAAGAACTGAATAGAACCCAATGCTGAGAAGGAGTGACAAATGAGATCCCTTCCTGAAGCAACTACAAGGGAAATATAAGGTCCACAATATAGCTCCTTTTTGAAATATGATTAACCATTGAATTACACTAATCTCTTTGTAAAACCCTGCATTATGGTAGCATGTGCAGTATTGGAAATTTAAGAAATACATGTAATTCTTCTATACACTTAGAGTTTTTAGTCCAGATGTCAAATGATAAATTATAAATGCTGAGTACTAATGTTCTCCCTCCAAATTGCATGAAAAGTACTCTGCAGCATAGGAAATGGAAATTTTAATTCACTGGTCTACTTATAACTTCAAGTTAATCTTCTTATAAAATTGTCTGTCTTGGATGGGGAACATCACACACTGGGGCCTGTCGTGGGGTTGGGGGTCGGGGAAGGGATAGCATTAGATATACCTAATGTAAATGATGAGTTAATGGATGCAGCACACCAACATGGCAAATGTATACATATGTAACAAACCTGCACGTTGTGCACATGTACCCTAGAACTTAAAGTATAATAAAAATAAATAAATAAATAAAAATAAATAAAAAATATTTACAATATCTTTATGCACAGGTAGTAGATTTATAAAAACAAAATACTACAAATAGAAAAAAATTGTCTGTCTCACAAAGTATATTTACACATCAATTTACTAAACTGAAATTAGAACATTTGTAAGAATTGATATATGTATAAAATAT
>NW_016839081.1:0-686 GCF_001698545.2 Rhinopithecus bieti | reverse complement strand
AAATCATTATTTGCTCAATTTAACTCTGTTAAATTTAATTTCTGTAAAGTTTTTGTTTTTCTTTTACAAGTTTTGAAATCATTTTATGATGAAAAATAAATAACGTTCTTGGGCTTTGACTTTCTAAGCTCATCTCTCAGCTATTCTTTCAAATTATTCTATGTCTGTTCAAAATGCTCCTGCAATTTTTTGAGACAGTGTCTCACTCTTTTATCCTGGCTAGAGTGTGGTAGGTGGTGTAACCAATTATCGCTCATTGCAGCCTTAATTGTCTTGGTTCACACAGTCCTCCTGGTTCAGCAACCTGAGTACCTGCAACTACACGTATGCAACATCATGCCTGGCTAATTTTTTAAAATTGTTTTCATAGACACAGGATCTTACTACGTTGCCCAGGCTGTACTTGAACTCCTGAATCCAAGTGATTCTTTCAACTCAGCCTCCCAAAGTGCTAGGATTACAATTGTGAGGCACCTTGTGTTTCTGTAATTTCTTGACAGGATTATTCCCAATAATAAACAGTACTACATGGGAACAAATCTAAAAAAAAAAAAGTCCATCTTCTATTGTAAAAGTATAATTATCCTGTATTTCATGGGTCTGCAGAAGCCAATAGTTTGATCTATGGAGGAGCATAGATCAACAAATTCAGTTTATTCTGAGTTTCAGCCCAGCCACTTAGTAAG
>NW_016839080.1:0-4396 GCF_001698545.2 Rhinopithecus bieti | reverse complement strand
AGAAAAGTTGATTAACCTCACCGCTTGTCTCAGATTTTTTTCAGAAAAAAAAGTTTTAAAAAATACAAACCTTTAATTAATATTATTATTCTAATGACAACATTAACATTTGATCTTTTTTAAGAGTTTATATGTATCAAAATTATTATTTTTTTAGTATATGGGACATATAAAAAACATAGATTTACAACATGAACATTTTTATTTCATTGGATTATATGCTGTAACTATACCCAAGATTTGTTTTAATGCTGAATATGAATTAACACACTCTAATTTTAAAATTATTCTTATAAATCACATTGCACAGCTCACAATAGGTACTGCAAAAATTACAGCTATTGCTATTACAAGTGATATAAACGTGAAGCTAATGAGAGGAAGCTTAGTAGATGGGATATAAGCATAAACAGAAAGAAAGAGTACGAAACCAAAATTCTGTTTAACAGTCCTTCAGCATTAATTCTAGTGGGAAGTAAGAATGGAAAATAAATTGTCATTTAAAATGCTATCTATTTAATATAGTTTTATTCAGATACTGCTTTTCAAAATTCCTTTGTTTTCCTGCAATTAAAATTAATCAGACCTCTGAACTTTCTTTGAATTAGGTAAAAATAAATAGCATGTTCAAGGTAATACATATGGCTAGAGGATTGCTTAGTTATTGGCATATTACCAAACATTCCAGAGCTCAGTTTGGCCCTGGTCCCAGGAATCCTGCTGCTTGCAATAGAAGAGGCAGCCAGATACTATAGAATGATACTCATCACCTAGCAACTAATTAAAGCAACAGTGTGCTAGGAACCAAGCTGTCTAACCAAGATTAGAGACAAAGAGAGAAAGAGCTTTAGGTGTTATTCTTCTTTTAGTGCTGTCAAAAATACGGTCTCTTACCAAGATATAGAGTGATCTCTATCTATAGACAATATGCAACCTGGGTGAAAAAATTCTGAGAAATTAATCAGGATAGTTACATTTATATTTCTAATTCCATTCAGAAAGAAACCTCTATTGTGTAGATTTTCAAAACTCACATTTATTCAGTTGTTTGTTTATCTAGTAGCCTATTTACTTGTGCATATATTTAAATAACTTCAAATTTGAATGAAACCGTTATAAAAACTATGCAAGACATATATAGCAAAGCAAGTTTCTGTATCTGACACTTTTTGTGTTCTACCTCTTCTTTACTTGGCATCAGCCACTTATTTGAAAAGCAGCTGACAGCTCTGCACAGGATTCAACATAGCTTATGTTACAAGTGTCTAGCCTTAAGCTAACACTAGGTCTCTTTCACCGTAGATATGCCAGCTTGAACTTCGATAGCCCAGGATGCGTGGTAATAATGCCCCAATTGCCAATGCTCAACTAATGTGGGATGAAGGCAGGAGCTAAAGAAAAAATGCCCTCCTCAGTCAATCCATTGTTGAGCAATTCTGAGAGTCATTCTCTAGGCTCCTTTACAGATCTAGCGAGGAACTCAGTGCCAGGTGCCTGGAGTTATGGCCTCAATATTGTACCATTGTAGTAGTTTTCCCTCCTTCAGTTGCTTTTGCAAAGTCAGGGGGTAGGTAGTGCCAAGAACTCAAGTTAAGACTCTTGGCACTGGTACTAGTCCTGGAAACAGATCCTCAGGATGGGCCTCTGGAAATAAAACACATACCGATCAGACAAAAACAAGGACTTGACCCCATTTCTGGTGGTAAGTGAAGTGGTGATAACACCTGGCATATGGCAATGTCACAATTACTAAATCTCATGCAGTTGAGAACATGGAAGATAGTGAAAGATAGAGCTGATAACGTTTTGGGCTATGAGATAACTAAGGTAGTGGTATGTTATTTAAACATGGGAAATTAGCTGATTTTTGTTAACTACTTTCGAAGTCTTGGAAAAATGAAATGGCAGGCTCAGGTCAGTTAACTATGAATTCAAAGTATTCAGAGGTCTTCTAGGGTAACTTTCAAACTACCCTAATCTCTTGCAGCCATAGTGTAATTTGGGCAGCAAATCAGTCCCAGAATTTAAATATACATGTGGCAGAGTGACAAAAAAGATTTATTGTGCAGCATCAATAGATCCCCTATGCAAAACTCCAAGTCCTAATGAGAATGGAGTGGAAACGTGTGTTGTGGAATGAGAAAAGGGGTCTAGATTATCTTAAAAATCTCAAAACCACAGTTTCCTTTGAGCACTATTGACACAGAGAAGACCTCTTACACTTGTGAGATGACTACAACCTCACTCATGCGGAGACCTGGCAAAAATGACAATTCAGGCAGATGCTTTCCAACATGCTGCTGTTCTCCTCTGAATCATCTGCTTCGTCTACTCATTATTTTTATACCATTAACAAGAGAGGGATAATTCCACCTGTGTTTCAGAGGAAAATGGTAATTACTCCAAACCCATTGCAAGACTTCATCATTATTATACATGATAACATAATTATAAATTTTATAAATTATACTTTATACATAAAGGCAAAGATTAAAGGAAGACATATGGGTTGAATCATGAGGTTTATGAACCAAGGTAGGGGTTTAGAATATAAAACTGGATAGAGAAGAATTTATTAATATGGAGCAATTTCTCATGTTTCAGGGATTAACTTCTGGCAAGCATAACTGGAACTTCTGATACACCACTGGAATGGATTATTAATACTAGGGTGCAAAATTGCCTAGAGTTAATGAGGTGGGAATGATATAACTGTCTTGGAGGAGTACTGTGGAAGGATTTATTAGTTCAGTATTGGTAGTAGATGCCTTTCCACCTGAATAGGAACCCTGGAAGATCCCCCAGAAAGATCACAAAGGCAATGGGGGAGGTACTCGTTCCACTGTCTTTGTCAGTAACCTTTTTTGTGGTTGTCCACTGTCATGTAGATGGAATCAAGGGTAGGAAAGGCACTATTAACTGGGATCAATATCTTCAGTGGGGATGATAGGGTTTAGGAATACGCAAGACTTTGTGATGACAATTATATATCAGAGATGAAATAGATAAAGTACTTGGAAAGGTCCTAAGTCATAAATATGTAGCAATGAGCAATAATATCCCATTTATAAGTAGCAGCTACATCCGTGAAATAAAAATAATGTGGAATAGCTATCACTGTAAAATATTATTACTCTAAATATACACGTGTAATTTATATTTCAGAAATATCTGATATAAGAATTTTGAATTAGTTTTATGCATTTAATCTCAATGTAGATGCACAGATTTTAGTTATGCAATTTACTTATTTTACATGTTTAAAATCTCATTGTAAATTATGTGAATTATGTAAATTATATGAAGATTAGGACATTCCACAGTAAAAATAAAAACCTAAATAACTTAGAGATTCATTTCAGTTAAGAGAGGGGGTGTGTTCAACTAGGTAGTGTTTGGACGAATGGAGGCAAGATGGCGCAGTTCCGGGTTCTTCACCGTCAGCTTTCCCATGCCCGGGAAAGACACAGGTTGACTGCGCAGGCGCAACCCGACCTCCAACGGAGAAAAACCGGAACCCTCCTAGCCACGCCTAACTCCCTGCCCCCGACCTGCCTATGTCCCGCCCACTGCCCTCCCACTCCCAGGCCCAGAACATAAGAGCCGCTCCTGGCGGGCACGCTGCATGCACTTCCTCAGCCCTCACTCCTGTCGGGACTGTAGGAACTCCGCCCAAGAGCTCCACCAGGTGACTCCCCCGGCCTCTCCTGCGGGAGACCAATGGACCTCACCCCTCCCCCACACCTTCTTTCCTGAAGCTGGGGACCAAAATAAATGTGCAGTTTTGCTCCTAGCTTTGCCTACTTGCTGGTCAATTAATACTTGCCCTGGTTTCCTAGAAAGCAAATAAGCTGGTGACGAAACCCGGGAGGAGACCCCTCCTCTCCTCAGGCCTCTGAGGATTGAGGAACCTCCTTCTGCTTCCACACCACGGACGGACCAGGACCTGAGACCCGCTTCTCTCACTCTCAGGGCCTCTCTGGGGTAAGTGCCCTTGTCTCCTCTTTACCTCCCTCAGCCAAAATCCTGCTCAGGTCCGAGGCCCACTTTTGAGCCACCAAGTGGCTCAGGAGACCCGTTCAGGACGGAGACGTCCACCTGAAGGTAATCTCCACCTTGGCTCCAAGAGCCTCCAGTCTGTCTCTGCTGGTTCCAAAGGACGCTTTGAAGCCAGGCAGAGATCCACTTCCACTTCCATTGTGTCCATTGTGCAAGTAAAGAGGAAACAAATGGGAAACCCCCAGTCCAAATTTCCAAAGAGCACCCCTTTAGGGTGCCTCCTAGCCAATCTAAAAGTGCTACAACTCGAAGAAGACCTCAAAATAAAGTGGTTAATTTTCCTCTCCACTGTGGCGTGGCCCCAATCCAAACTAGACAATCAGTCTCAATGGCCACC
>NW_016839079.1:0-2593 GCF_001698545.2 Rhinopithecus bieti | reverse complement strand
TATCTGCACTTTGATTTTCCTGTGGTCTTTCCACCAATTCAGATTGTGAGGGCCCCATATTCCTGAGAGTCCCACTTCCAGTCCTGCTGCACCTGGCACCCCTTACCTCCCTGCCTGGGGTGGGGCCTGCCCAGTGAGACTGGAGAATCCTCATGGGCCAGGCTATACTCTGCCACAGAAGCCCCTTCTTCCCTTGATGCTTGAGGTGCTTGAGGTACAGCCACCAGCTTTGGCCTCCCAGGCTAGAGCCGCTTCCTGTTTGTGCTGGAGGATTGTGGTCAGATTCAGCACCAGAATAGGGGAGGTTGCATGAGGAGCTTCTGGGAGCTGTGGAGCCTTCCCGACACAGGCAGGACGGGCCCTCGATACCTTCAGTGCCTCAATCTGTGCTCTCGTTGGGCTTCTCTACCCCAGGACCATGATGCCACCCTGGTGACAAAGTTATTTGTCCAAATGGCTACTTCTGTGAGCTGGACTGTCCACAGGGCTCCTGTCAGCAGCAGATACAGCCCTCATGGCCATGTGTGGCTTCCTGGTGCTGACGAGGGAAGCCTGACTGTAATTAGTCATAGCTGTTGGCTTAAAAAGTCAACCCTTGAAATCCCCACCAGAGTCAAGGAGGCAGAGGCTGCAGTAAGCAGAGATTGTGCCACCATACTCTAGCCTGGGCGTCAGTGAGACTCTTGTCTCCAAAAAAAAAAAAAAAAAAGTGACTGATCCCAACAGTCACCTTGTCACCAACTTTTATTTGGTCGACCCATTCCACGAGAAGTCAAGCTGGGATCTGAGGGTACACAAAGCATTAAATAGCACCCCCTTATTTGTCTTTGCATATCTGCTGGTGGTGGTGCCAGAAGCCCCAGAGGCAAGTTGGCCCCTGTGAACAGTAACACAGCCCAGGAGGGAATGACTCATGCCCTTCCCACTTCCAGTCACCAGACACTGCTAGATTCGGATAAGCTACCAGATCCCTTGTGGGGTCTGTGGGAGAGATTTCTCCTTAAGTGTGCCTTCTCTGTGGTGTCTGATATGTTTCCACACTGGGCCCAGCGTTAAGCCCAGGTAATGCTGTTTCCGGGAAATTTCTTGCTGCCAAGCCTAGAATCTCTCTGGGGGTTCAGAGCTGGGGTCTAAAGTTAAACAGCCCTGCTGAGATTCCCAGTTTGGTGCTGTGTGACTTTGGCAAGCTACATGACCTCCTTGTTTATCTAAAGGAGAAATGAGTGGTTTCCGACCAGCAGGGCTGAAGTGAAGATGAAAGACACAGAATATTCTGTAGCTAATAGATGGTTTCTGAGAGAAGGGAGCTTTTCTCCATTCTTTCTTTGAGGGCAGTGATGCATGCAGCTACTGTGAGTCTGCGGGGACCTCCCACAGCCCTATCCAGACCCAAGCCCAAGCTCAAGAACCACCACAAGTTGTGTGTGCTAAAAGAGACCCAGTGGGATATGGAGGCCGTTGAGAGATGGTACATCGAGGCACCTGGCACATGACAAGCACCTCATGCTGAAAAGTGTCTGTGATGACTGGTGTCATGGGGATGAAGCAGCTTAGTGCCTGGACAGGCCCCTTTTCCTCCTCCCGGGGTCTCCTTGGTTGGCTGTAGGTGGATAGAGGCCCTCAGAAGGGCTCTCACTGGGCTCTTAGGCCTGAGGGGTGAGCAGTGTGTACAGGACTCCCTGAAAGGGCTCCCTGGGATGGAGGGCTTTTGCGGGGGCCTGCTGGGGCCTGTGGTCCTTGTCCAGCATGAGTCACAAACCACATCCTCCACAGTCAGCCGGATCCAAACCGATTTGACCGAGATCGGCTCTTCAATGCGGTCTCCCGGGGTGTCCCCGAGGATCTGGCTGGACTTCCAGAGTACCTGTGCAAGACCAGCAAGTACCTCACCAACTCGGAATACACAGGTATACCCTGCTCTGTGCATCCAAGGCTAGGCATCGTGTGAGCTGACAGTTAGGTGGGCTGGGTGGGCATGATCCCTGGTCAGGAGCCGAGGAGTGAGTGTTCTCAGCAGCCCTCCCACTAGAATGATTGCTGGGGGGCCCTGTGGACAGAGCTAATCAAGGATGGCCTCCTGTTGGTCTTGGTTGTGCCTCCCACTTCCACCCACCCCTCAGAGCTCCTGACTATCTCTGTCACTCCTAGCCCATTAGCCCATTGCAGTGGCTGAATGGAAACCCAAAACACTTTTTTTTTTAAATTAAATAACAGTGTTGTTGAGATATAATATATAATGGGCATACTATATACTTAACCCATCTCAAAGCACTCTTTGCCAAAAATCTAAATATCTGTATTGTTTGGGCTGATCAGAAAAATAACATAAGTACTCTAGAAGATTCAACAGTAAGGAAACATATAGAGCCAACGTTAAACACAGTCTCTCATCCTGGGCCCCTATTAATGGTTCGAGAATGCATCTGTTTGGAGTTTCTTTCTTTCCTCTTTTTTATTTTTGGAGAGATATGATTTTGCCATGTTGCCTAGGCTGGTCTCAAACTCCTGGGCTCCAGTGATCCTCTCACCTTGACCCCCCCTAAGTAGCGGGATTATGAAGCCTCCGCGCACCTGTTCAGACTTTCTCTTTCTT
>NW_016839078.1:0-617 GCF_001698545.2 Rhinopithecus bieti | reverse complement strand
GTGCCAATACCATGGTATTTTGGTTACAGTAGCCTTGTAGTATAGTTTGAAGTCAGATATTGTGATGCCTCCAACTTTGTTCTTTTTACTTAAGATTGTCCTGGCAATTCGGGCTCTTTTTTGGTTCCATGTGAACTTTAAGGTAGTTTTTTCCAGTTCTGTGAAGAAAGTCATTGGTAGCTTGACGGGGATGGCATTGAATCTATAAATTACCTTGGGCGGTATGCCCATGTTCATGATATAGATTCTTCCTATGCATGAGCATGGAATGTTCTTCCATTTGTTTGTGTCCTCTTTTATTTCGTTGAGCAGTGGTTTGTAATTCTCCTTGAAGAGGTCCTTCACATCCCTTGTAAGTTGGATTCCTAGGTATTTGATTCTCTGTGTAGTAATTGTGAATATGAATTCACTCATGATTTGGCTCTCTGTTTGTCTGTTATTGGTGTATAGGAATGCTTGTGATTTTTACACATAGATTTTGTACCCTGAGACTTTGCTGAAGTTCCTTATCAGCTTAAGGAGATTTTGGGCTTAGAAGATGGGGTTTTCTAAACATAGAATCATGTCATCTGCATACAGGGACAATTTGACTTCTTCTTTTCCTAATTGAATACCTT
>NW_016839077.1:0-616 GCF_001698545.2 Rhinopithecus bieti | reverse complement strand
TCTATTACCCCTATTTTTATACCTATATCTATTATATCAATTTTATTTCTAATTTATAACTATATCTATTATATCTATATTTTATATCTATATCTATTATATATGTTATATCTATATTTTATACCTATATCTGTTATATTTATATTTTATACCGTTATCTATTATACCTATTATATCTATATTTTATAATTGTATCGATTATATCTGTATTTTATACCTATATTTATTATATCTCTTATGTCTGTATTTTATTCCTATATCAATTATATCTATTATATCTATATTTTTTACCTATATCTATTATATCTATTATGTCTGTATTTTATACCTATAGTATTATATCTATTGTCTATATTTTATAGCTATATCTATTATATCTATATTTTTTACCTATATTTATTATATCTATATTTCATACCTATATCTATTGTATCTATTATGTGTATATTTTAAACCTATATCTATTTTATATATATTTAATTCCTATATCTATTGTCTCTATTATGTCTATATTTTGTACCTTTATCTATATCTATTATGTCTATTTTTTATACCTATATTATATCCATTATATCTATATTTTATACCTATATCTATTATATCTACCTGTATCTAT
>NW_016839076.1:0-1994 GCF_001698545.2 Rhinopithecus bieti | reverse complement strand
AGCGGCTTTGTTTACCTACTTAAGCCTCAGCAATGGCGGGCGCCCCCCCCCCCAGCCTCGCTGCTGCCTTGCGGTTAGATTGCCACAGACGGCTGTGTTAACAATGAGGGAGGCTCCGTGGGCGTGGGACCCCCCCGGCCAGGTGAGGGATATATTCTTCTGGTGTGCCCGTTGCTTAAAGCGCGGTATTGGGGTGGGGGTTACCCGATTTTCCAGGTGTTGTGTGTCTCAGTTCCCCTGGCTAGGAAAAGGGATTCCCTTCCCCCTTGCACTTCCCAGGTGAGGCGATGCCTCGCCCTGCTTCAGCTCTCGCTGGTCAGGCTGCAGCAGCTGACCAGCACCGATTGTCCGGCACTCCCTAGTGAGATGTCCCCAGTACCTCAGTTGAAAATGCAGAAATCACCAGTCTTCTGTGTCGCTCGCGCTGCGAGTTGGAGACTGGAGCTGTTTCTATTCGACCGTCTTGCTCCGCACCCCCAATTCCTCTTGTTATTGATTACTTGTTTTACTCCATTGTGGTCAGAGAAGATTTTTGACATTATTTCTATCATTTGAATGTTTTAAGACTTGTTTTGTGACTTAATATATGATCTGTCCTTGAGAATGATCCATGTGCTGAGGAAAAGAATGTGTATTCTGCAGCTCTTGGATGATATATTTTGTAAATATCCATTAGATCCATTTGGTCTATAGTGCAGATTAAGTCTGATGTTTACTTGTTTACTTTCTCTCTAAGAGATTTTTCCAGTGCTGAAAGTGGGATGTTGAAACCTACAGCTATCACTGCCTTTGGGCCTATGTAATGAGTGTAAATAATATTTGCTTTATTTTTTGGGGTGCTGCAGTGTTAGGTGCATATATGTTTAAAATTGTTATATCTTCTTGCTGAATTGACCCCTTTATCATTATGTGGTGACTTTCTTTGTCTCATAGTTTTTTTTCTTGAAATCTATTTTGTCTGATATAGGAATAGCTAGTCTGGCTCTTTTTTGATTTTCATTGCCATGGAATATCTTTCTTCATCACTTTATTTTCATTATATGTAAATTTTTATAGTTAAAGTGTGTTTCTTGTATACAACAGATTAATGGATCTTTTTTGTCCCCAGTCGGCCACTCTGTGTCTTTTGATTGGAGAGTTTATTCCATTTATATTCAATGTTGTTATTGGTAAATAAGGGCTAACTCCTACTACTTTATTTGTTTTCTTGTTGTTTTGTGATCTTCTTTTTGTTCTTTCCTTCCTTCATGTTTTTCTTTCATTGAAGGTAATTTTCACTGGTGATATGATTTCGTTCCTCCTTTTTATTTTGTGTGTATATGTTGTATGTTTTCTGCTTTGCAGTTACCGTGAGGGTTGCAAATACTATCTTATAACCCATTATTTTAAGTTGTTAACAACTTCACCCTGTTTGCAAAGGCAAACAAACAAAAAAGAAAACGAATAAAGACCCTACACTACCTGTGTCATTCTGCTTTTTTACTTTTTGTTGTTTCTATTTATAACTTATTGTATTGTCTAGGTCATAAAAAGGTTGAAGTTATTATTTTTTATTGGCTCATCCTTTAGTCTTTCTACTTAGCATAGAAGTAGCTTACACACCACAGTTACAGTGTTATAGTAGTCTGTGTTTTTCTGTGTACTTCCTGTCTGTTACCAGTAAGTTTTGTACTTTTAGATGATATCTTATTGCTCATCATCATCTTTCTCTTTCTGAATGAAGTACTCTCAAGCATTTCTTTTAGGACAGGTCTGGTGTTTATGAAGTCCCTCAGAAGCTTTTGTTTGCCTGGGAAAGACCTTATTTCTCTTTCATGTTTGAAGGATATTTTAACTAGGTGTGGTATGCTAGTGTAATTTTTTTTCAGCATGTTAAATAAATGTCTTGCCACTCTCTCCTGGCCTGTAAAATTTCCACTGAAAAGTCTTCTGTCAGACATATTGCAGCTTTATTGTATTAAAGATGTTATTATTTCTTTACTTTCTCTTGTTTT
>NW_016839075.1:0-377 GCF_001698545.2 Rhinopithecus bieti | reverse complement strand
GGGGCCCCGCCGTGCTGCTCCCTCCTCTGGTCAGGGGCTGCGCCCTTGGGCTGTGTAGCTCCGGGTTCTCGCACTCAGGGGCCCAGGGAGGGTCTTGGATGAAGAGAGAAGGAGAAGGGCGGCGGTTTGAGCCCAATTGTGTTGGCTTCATCTTTTGCCTCTTGTTCCTAAGTACATTTGCAAAGTTTTCGAGATGAAAACTCACAAGGGATTTTAATGACTGGAATCTGTGAATTCCACGGAAGCCAAGTCTGTCCACCTCTTTCACCCACCTCATTTCTCCCCGTTGGGGCTGATTTTGGCAGCGTTCCTAGGGGCAGGGACGGAAGGGGTGGGGGCCATGCCCTCGGCCCTGTGTCCCTCCCCTCCTCCCCTCA
>NW_016839074.1:0-244 GCF_001698545.2 Rhinopithecus bieti | reverse complement strand
TGTCTATATTTATACCTGTATGTATTATGTCCATATTTTGTACCTATATCTATTATATTTATTATGTCTATATTTTAGACCTATATTTATTATATCTATTATATCTATATTTTATACCTATATCTATTATGTCTATATTTTATACCTATATCTATTATATCTATTATGTCTATATTTTATACCTATATCTATTATATCTATTATGTCTATATTTTATACCTATATCTATTATATCTATTATGTC
>NW_016839073.1:0-381 GCF_001698545.2 Rhinopithecus bieti | reverse complement strand
TCTGCTTCCAGGGTTCAAGAGAATCTTGTGTCTCAGCCTCCCGAGTAGCTGGGATTGCAGGTGCCTGCTATCATGCCCAGCTAATGTTTGGATTTTTAGTAGAGACAGGGGTCTCACCGTGTTGGCCATGCTAGTCTTGAACTCCTGACCTCAAGTGATCTGCCAACCTTGGCCTCCCAAAGTGCTGGCATTACACACATGAGCCACCGTGCCTGGCCTCCATAACCATTTTCAATGTGGCACTGAGTATCTGCCTTTTTTTTTTTTTTTAAGAAGTGCAGATGTTACCTCTCACACCTCTATTCTGTTGCTGGTCTGGGCTGGCCATCAGGGTTCCCAGTCTCGGGGCCATGTCTGAAGTGTTGTTGGACAATGTGGATC
>NW_016839072.1:0-1837 GCF_001698545.2 Rhinopithecus bieti | reverse complement strand
ACCGCATGTTCTCACTCATAGGTGGGAATTGAACAATGAGATCACTTGCCTTCTGCTAGCTTTTGAATGTGTTTGCTCTTGCTTCTCTAGTTCTTTCAATTGTGAAGTTAGGATTTCAATTTTAGATCTTTCCAGCTTTCTCTTGTGGGCATTTAGTGCTGTAAATTTCCCTCTACACACTGCTTTAAATGTGTCCCAGAGATTCTGGTATGTTGTATCTTTGTTCTCGTTGGTTTCAAAGAACATCTTTATTTCTGCCATCACTTCATTATGTACCCAGTAGTCACTGAGGAGCAGGTTTTTCAGTTTCCATGTAGTTGAGCAGTTTTGATTGAGTTTCTTCGTCCTGAGTTCGAGTTTCATTACACTGTGGTCTCAGTTAGTTTGCTATAATTTCTGTTC
Source organism: Rhinopithecus bieti (assembly GCF_001698545.2). Lineage (NCBI taxonomy): Eukaryota > Metazoa > Chordata > Mammalia > Primates > Cercopithecidae > Rhinopithecus > Rhinopithecus bieti. Next base: position 1,435 of record NW_016839072.1, on the reverse strand, counting down.
TTGTACATTTGTTGAGGAGTGCTTTACTTTCAATTTTGTGGTCAATTTTGGACTAATTCTGACATGGTGCTGAGAAGAAGATATATTCTGTTGATTTGGGGTGAAGAGTTCTGTAGACGTCTATTAGCTCCACTTGGTGCAGAGTTGAGTTCAATTTCTGGATATCCTTTTTAACTTTCTGTCTCACTGATCTGTCTAATATTGACAGTGGGGTGTTGAAGTCTTCCATTTTTATTGTATGGGAGTCTAAGTCTCTTTTTAAGTCTCTAAGTACTTGCTTTATCAATCTGGATGCTCCTGTATTGGATACATATATATTTAGGATAGTTAGCTTTTCCTGTTTAATTGATCCCTTTACCATTATGTAATGGCCCTCTTTGTCCCTTTTGATCTTTGATGGTTTAAAGTCTGTTTCATCAGAGACTAGGATTGCAAGCCCTGCTCTTTTCTTGTTCTCCATTTGCTTGGTAGATCTTCCTCTATCCCTTTATTTTGATCCTGTGTGTCTCTGCATATGAGATGGGTCTCCTGAATACAGCAAACTAATGGGTCTTCACTCTTTATCCAGTTTGCCAGTCTGTGTCTTTTAATTGGACCATTTAGTCTATTTACATATAAGGTTAATATTGTTATGTGTAAACTTGATCCTGTCATTATGATATTGCTGGTTATTTGCTCATTAGTTGGTGCAGTTTCTTCCTAGCATCCATGATCTTTACATTTTGGCATGTTTTTGCAATGGCTGGTACCAGCTGTTCCTCTCCATGTTTAGTGCTTCCTTCAGGGTCTCTTGCAGTCTGACAGCTTTGAAGAGAGCAGTGGATCTCCCAACACGAATGTTGAGATCTGAGAATAGACAGACTGCCTACTCAAATTGGTCCCTGACCCCTGAGTAGCCTAATTGGGAGACATCCCCCACTAGGATCAGACCAACACCCCACACCTCACACAGCAGGGTACACCCTGAGACGAAGCTTCCAAAGGAAGAATCAGACAGATACACTCGCTGTTCAGCAATATTCTATCTTCTGCAGCCTCTGCTGCTGATTGACACTCAGGCAAACAGGGTCTAGAGTGATCTTCAAGTAATCTCCAGCAGACCTACAGCTGAGGTTCCTGACAGTTAGAAGGAAAACTAACAAACAGAAAGGACACCCACACCAAAACCCCATCAGTACGTCACCATCATCAAAGACCAAAGGCAGAAAAAACCACAAAGATAGGGAAAAGGCAGCAGGAAACCTGGAAATTCAAACAATCAGAGAACATCTCCCCTGCCAAAGGAGTGCAACTCATCACCAGCAACAGATCAAAGCTGGACAGAGAATGACTTTGATGAGTTGAGAGAAGAATGTGGGGAAAAGAAAGAGAGATCAGCCTGTTACTGTGTCTATATAGAAGGAAGTAGACATAAGAGACTCCATTTAGTTCTGTA
>NW_016839071.1:0-617 GCF_001698545.2 Rhinopithecus bieti | reverse complement strand
ATCAATGCTTTCTTAGGGTTTTAATTTTATTGGACTGTCATTTGCATGGCTAGATACTTACCCAATCTACTCATGCTACTTTTTGACAGCTACTAGCATCTGTTATCCATTAGTTCTATACAATTATTTGACTAGCTGAAATAGAAATCTTTTATTAATTTACTCTAAATTGAGAAACTAGATTTGCAATCTTTAATCTTCCAATGTTAAAGCAAATCAGAGAAGTGCAATGTGTGTATATAGAATGCATTTTCCTGCCTATTAAAATTCTTCTTGTATTACCTTGGAAGCACTGAAAAGTCACCTAAAAAATATTCTTTTTAAAATCTTTGGCCAGGCGCAGTAGCTCACACCTGTAATCCCAGCAGTTTGGGAGGCTGAGGCAGGTGGATCACCTGAGGTCAGTTTGAGACAAGCCTGACCAACATGGAGAAACCCCATCTCTACTAAAAAATAAAAACTTAGCTAGGCATGGTGGCACATGCTTGTAATCCCAGCTACTCGGGAGGCTGAGGCAGGAGAATCGCTTGAACCCAGGAAGCAGAGGTTGTAGTGGGCCAAGATCGTACCATTGCACTCCAGTCTGGGGAACAAGAGCAAAACTCCATATCAAAAAA
>NW_016839070.1:0-611 GCF_001698545.2 Rhinopithecus bieti | reverse complement strand
CAGATTTCAGTTATCATTAGTTTCATTTTGATGTTTGGAAATTTAATGTACTTATCTTCTTCTTATTCTTCATCTTTGTTAATGACATGGGTAAGTGTTTAGTTCATAAAGTTGGGTTTTTTTAACTTACCAAATAGCATGTTTTCCTGTCTAAAACAGGTATAACAGAATAAATAGGCCCTTTCCTGATTATCATTCAACATGACACAGTTCTTCCCAAGCAAACCTGTCTTATCCTTGAAAATATTACAGTATGAAGTTTTCTTTTAAGACAGTGCCCAAGTAAATATTGGAAAATTATTATAAAGTAATAAGACTTACTTTAAACATATCCCATTTTATGATAAAATGACTTCTTTCTCCTAAGTCACTTGAGGAGGTTAAGTACTCATTGCAGTGACACTGCCACTGCCCAAAACATTTTGGAACTCCTCTGAGTTTCCTTCACAGATACGGCACATTCTTTAGAATGTCTTCACTGATGGCAAATCTTTGCCTTTCAAGAGTGGATTTGATTTTGGAAATGACCAAAATTTTGTGAATATTTTGTGTAATTGGGCTGGGAAATACAGATCTTGCTCAAACGATGGTGTGACGGTAAAGTCATAAGA
>NW_016839069.1:0-378 GCF_001698545.2 Rhinopithecus bieti | reverse complement strand
TACCTATATCTAATATATCTATTATGTCTATATTTTATACCTATATCTATTATATCTATTATGTCTAAATATTATACCTATATTTATTATGTCTATATTTTATACCTATATCTATTGTGTCTATATTTTATACCCCTATCTATTATATCTTTTATGTCTATATTTTATACCGATATCTATTGTATCTATTATGTCTATATTTATACCTATGTCTATTACATCTATTGTGTCTATATTTTATACCTATATCTATAATATCTATTATGTCTGTATTTCATACCTATATCTATTATATCTATTATGTCTATATTTTATACCTATATCTATTATGTCTATATTTTATACCTATATCTATTATATCTATTATCTATATTTTAT
>NW_016839068.1:0-382 GCF_001698545.2 Rhinopithecus bieti | reverse complement strand
GGCCAGGTGGTCTTGAACTCCTGACCTCATGATCCACCCGCCTTGGCCTCCCAAAGTGCTAGAATTACAGGTGTGAGCCACCGTGCCTAGCCTTGGATGGGTTTTTAAAGATTTGGGCAGACAAGCTGGGTCACTGGGCGCTCCCACAGAGGAAGCATGAGCCAAGGTGCAGCAGCCATTCTACACACAACCTGCTTTAGCCATCAGGTGCAACAGAGGCTGCACAGCGGTGACACATTAGGAGAAATCCAATCTGCATGTGTGTTTTATTTGCACCACATAGTGTTTACTATCATCTGGCCACTTAAGACAGGGATATTTAAAAAGAAAAATTCAGATTTCCCTTTGTTTTTTTTTTTCCAGAGTCTCGCTCTGTCACCCA
>NW_016839067.1:0-2604 GCF_001698545.2 Rhinopithecus bieti | reverse complement strand
CGAAATTATGAATCCAGTGTCTGAAAACCCCACTAGGCCTAGGAAGGATTGGATTTCTTTAGCGTCCTGGGGAGGAGAAAGATTTTATATTAGAGTTAAACGCTCTGTGGTGAGTGAGCATGTTGTGGGAGTGATTTCAATGCCTAAATATATGACACATTGTTGTGAGAGTTGAGCTTTGTGTTTGGATACTCTGTAACCTCTGGATCCTAGATGATTAAGGAGGATTGCAGTGTCTAAAAGACAGTCCTGTCTCATGGGACTACAGAGTAAAAGGTCATCTACATATTGGAGAATTTTACTATTTGTAAGAGGACAGGAGGCCGTCTTTTGCAAGGGCTTGCCCAAAGAAATGGAGGCTATCTCGGAACCCTTGGGGAAGCACTGTCCATGTCAGTTGGGTGGAGGCATGGTGTCTGGGTCTTCCCATGTAAAGGCAAAGAGAAACTGACAATCTGGGTGTAAGGGAATAGAGAAAAATGCATCTTTTAGCTCTAGCACAGTAATTTGTGTTGTGTTAGACGGGATAAGAGAGAGAAGGGTATAGGGATTGGGAACTACTGGATGGGTGGGGCAAACAGCCTCATTGATAAGATGAAGATCTTGCACTAACCGAAAAGTCCCATCTGCCTTCTTTACAGGTAGAATTGGGGTGTTACAGGGAGAATGAGTGGGGATGAGGATGTGTTGGCTGCGTAACCTAGTAATGATTGGTTTTAGTCCTCGTAAGTGTTGTGGAGAGAGAGAGAACTGTGGGCGGGTTGGAAACTGAGATGGTTTTTAAGTTTTATAAGTATTGGTGGATGATGGTCCGCTACGACAGGAGTGGAGGTGTCCCACACTTGGGGGTCTATAAGAATGGGGAAATTAAGGAAAGGGTTAGTAGGGTTGTTGGAGTCATTTGAGTTAGTTAATACTAGAAGTAGATGGCAGATGGGGTGGGGGGGTGCTAGTAGGAAGGGAGATACAGGCTTTCAGTTGACTTAGGATATCTCGGCCTAGTAGAGGAGTGGGGCATGAGGGGATGATGAGGAACGAGTGTGCAAAATAGTTATTGGCCAGGCAGCAATTAAGAGGCGGTGTTTTTCGAGGGCTGGACGGGGAGCCATCGACTCCTACAACAGAGATATTGGCGGGGAGGCTAGGCCCTTCGAAAGACAGCAAAACAGAGTAGGTAGCCCCGGTATCAATTAAAAAATTAATTGTCTTACCCGCTACCAGAAGAGTTACCCGTGGCTCGGCGAGGGTGATAGGGGTCCCCGAGTCCTGGCACCTTCAGTCGTCATCCAGATGTAATAGCTGGAAGGAGCTCCCAGGGTCCTGAGAAGGGGCATCACGTTGAGACGTTACGTCCGTTTTCAGGGTGGGGCAATCTGACTTCCAGTGCCCTTCCTCTTTGCATGCTGGGCATGGAGTCATTGGTGGACGAGGACTAGGACACTTGAGGGCCCAGTGGCCAGAAGTCCCATACTTGTAGCACGGCTGCATTGGACCAGACGTCTGGGGATTTTGGGGACATCTATCAGCCCAATGCCTGGGGGCTCCACATTTATAGCAGGCCCCTTTTGAGGACTTTGGGGTCTTGAGAGCTTTACTCTCCTGCTTTGGGTTAAGACTAAGCTGCAGGGCAGCAACTAAAGCTTGGGTTTGGAGCTGCACTTTCTGCTTTAGATGGGCCTGTCGTTGGGCCTCAGCCGCTTCCTCTCTGGAGTTACAGACCTTGAAGACCGACTTGACTAGATCTTGGATAGGAGTTTGAGGTCCGTCCTCTGCCTTTTGGAGGTTTTTCTGAATATCTGGGGCTGATTGGGAGATGAAATAGGATGCTAAGATGGTTGCCCTAGCCAGGGAGGATGGGTCTAACTGAGTGTACTGTATTAAGGCTTCTGTTAGTCTGTTTAAAAAGGTGGCTGGGTTCTCATCTGGACCTTGAATGATTTCTCTTAGTTTGTTAAAATTAACTACTTTATTTGAAGCCGCCTGCATGACAGCCAGAAGACATTGAGTCATTATGTCTCGTCTTTGGCAACCTGGCTGGCCTACTTGATACTCCCATTCTGGGTCCACAGATGGGACTGCCTGTTCCCCTACTCGGATAGCAGCATCTGTTAAATGCAGCTGGTCGGCGCGCTGCCTGGTGGCCGCTAGGATGAGCTCTCACTCCTCTGGGTTTAGAGTAGAGGTAAGAATAACATGAAGGTCATGCCAGGTTAGATCATAGGCCTGGCAAAGGTACCTAAATTCCTTGGTGTAAACTGTAGGATTGGCAGAAAAATCCCCTAAATGTTTTTCAATTTTTGAAAGGTCTGCTAGTGAGAAGGGAACATGAACTCTAACCAAGCCTTCTGCTCCTGCCACCTCATGCAAGGGCGCTAAACTGCAGGGCGGTTGGATAGGGTGGGAGTAGGGGCGGGGGCGGTTAGGCAATCTTTACAGTGGGTATGGGAAGATATAGGTGAACTAAGGTGGCTAGGTGGAAGTGCCAAGGGGATGGAGGGAGGGGCAGCCTCAACAATGGTAGGCGGGAGAGAGGTGGAGGGCGGAACTACAGCAGAAGCCAGAGGGGAAGGTGGAGCAGAAGCGGGAGGGGGAGGTGGAGTATAC
>NW_016839066.1:0-1992 GCF_001698545.2 Rhinopithecus bieti | reverse complement strand
TGTTCTTTAGAAAATTATATTCTGTTTGTTGTGATATTTTACCCTTTTAACCTTTCAAATAAAGTCTAATCTTATTTTTATGTACTTTTATAACTTATTTTCAAAATGGCAAAAAATAGTTGAGTATATTATTGGGCAATCTTAAGGTTATTCTGCTTAAAAGAACAAATGGGTTAAAAAAAGAGGACAAATGGCTTTAATAGTTTACATTATGAAGTTTTCTGAGACTAATGTGAAACTGTAGTTTGTCATTAGCTTTTTGTGGTTCATTAGTTACAGTTTTTAGAAGTTGAATGCCACCTGGGTAAGGACACATTAGATTATTTTCTGTGGTCTTGTCTATCTTGATATAGTGCTGACTCTGTTATTCTTGCTTCTAATGTATTCAAGTTGGCATGGAAGTGAAAGACATAATTCTCATTACATGTGCTAAGCCAGGCAGCAAGGGAAACAAGCCTGACTAAATGCTTGGATTTCACCCAATGGTGCAGCAAACTAATGTTGTTTCTGAAAATGAAAACTGTGTCTGTATTTGTCAGCTGGAAATGTCCAGGGCTTTAGAGAAAGTATGCAGTAAATGGAGGACACTGTTCACTAAGTTAACCCCTTTTCAGTCAAAGGCACTGAAATGAGGTTCTCTGTGAATAATTAAGGTGCTTGTTGTTAATAGCATGGAACATTTTGGTGATTTTATACTGAAGGGCACTTTGTATGACATTTTCATTTTAACTTGGTGCCTTCCTTGGCAGCAGCAGCTAATAAAATCAGATTTTTAAAAAAGTGTCAGAAACTGTTCAAATAATTCTTGTAGGTCAATTATGTTGTCTATAGTTAAAAAAATGGCACTTTCAATAGTTGTAGTTGTCTTTATTAATTACAAACTTTCAATTAACTTTGTTTTTTGTGATTCAAAAAATTTACTGTATTTGTGTTAGAATTAATCTTAAATATTGGCCTGATTTTGAAATACTCATCTCACAGTTACACATTTTTATTTCCTTCTCTGCTTAAAAGCTTTCCCATCTTGTTTCTCATTATCTTGCCCTATACTCACTAAGCTTGTAGAATGCATGATTATTTATTGGAATATGTGATAGCTCAATGCCTCTAATCAATAAGTACCTGTATTAGTCCATTCTCAAATCATTATAAAGATACTACCCAAGACTGGGTAATTTGTAAACAAAAGAGGTTTAGTTGACTCACAATCCTGCATGGCTGGAGAGGCCTCAGGAAACTTACAATCATGATGCAAGGTGAAGAAGAAGCAGGCACCTCTTCACAGGGCAGCAGAAGAGAGAATGGACAAGAGAGTAACTACCAAACACGTATAAAACCATCAGGTCTTGTGAGAACTCACTTACTATCAAGAGAGCAGTATGGGAGAAACAGCCTCCATGATCCAAACACCTCCTTCCCTTGACATGTGGGGATTACAGGTCCTTCCCTTGACACATGATTACAATTCAAGATTAGACTTGGGTAGGAACACAGAGCCAAACCGTATCAGTACCTATTAGAAAAGTAGCAGGTCAGATGAGTAGATTGCAAAAATTTTCTTCCATTCTGTAGGTTGCCTGTTCACTCTGATGTAGTTTCTTTTGCTGTGCAGAAGCTCTTTAGTTTAATTAGATCCCATTTGTCAATTTTGGCTTTTGTTGCCGTTGCTTTTGGTGTTTTAGACATGAAGTCCTTGCCCATGCCTATGTCCTGAATGGTACTACCTAGGTTTTCTTCTAGGGTTTTATGGTTTTAGGTCTAACGTTTAAGTCTAACCCATCTTGAATTAATTTTCATATAAGGAGTAAGGAAAGGATCCAGTTTCAGCTTTCTACTTATGGCTAGCCAATTTTCCCAGCACCATTTATTAAATAGGGAATCCTTTCCCCGTTTCTTGTTTTTCTCAGGTTTGTCAAAGATCAGATGACTGTAGATGTGTGGTATTATTTTATGGTATTAGGTCTAACATTTAAGTCTAATCCATCTTGAATT